>NW_027481104.1:0-98439 GCF_050403485.1 Sporobolomyces salmoneus
CCGATGGAGCTCACTTCCGTTCGGTACTCGATTACACTACTCAAAAAGGATACGCCGCTTACGCTTCGGAAGGAACCGTTTCGACCACTCTCTCGTTCGCTGGACTTCGAATGGCCGCGAAATCGATCTCTTACTACAGTACGTCTCTCTCTCTCCTCCCCCCTCTCTCTCTCCTTCCCTCGCTAACGCACTCCCTTGTGTGCGTGTAGTCAACAAGAAATCCGGATGGGTCGGACTCGAAGATTCTGGTCTCCTCGACATTTACCTCGGTTCGGAAAACCCCGACGCAGACGACGGATTAGACGTTACCTTGGTCCTCGAGAACGCTGAAGAACAAGATCGTGAATCTTTCTTCAAGTTGAAGAAAGTAGACGTCGAGATTCATGGGTTCGAGATTGGAATTCGTCAATCTCAACATCCGATTAGGAATTGGTTGGCGAGAGGTGCGGTTAGATCGTTCATGGAAATCAAGATTAAAGAAGTCGTTAGTCTCCTCCTCTCTTCTCCTGTCTCTGTGTGTGTGTGAACCGGAACTAACGAAAGAGGGTGATGTTTTTTTTTTCAGTTGGAAGAACAAATCGCTCATGGATTCGCTCAACTCGACAAAACTCTCTACGACCTCAAGTTGAAGTCTTCCGGTGCCGCCTACGCCGCTTCCGACCCCTTGTCCTTCATTCGAGCGATCCTTACTCCAGTTCCCTCGACTTCTCCTTCCCTTTTGACCGAAGTCACTTCAACTGGAATCACTAAAGTCGATCCTAAAGGACAATGGATCCTCGCGATCGGAGTTGAAGACGAACTTCTTCCTGGACGTCTAACCGGTCTCGGACGACAAGGTAGGGACGTAGTAGGAAGGAAGCGACAAGTTGAGAGTTTGATGGAAGAGGGACAAGCTGAAGTCCTCGAGGCACTTGGAGCCGAGGATGCAGAGGATTTGCAAGAAGGTGCCGAGGAGATTAGGGATGGTGTGAATGATGCGGTTAGGGAGGAGAGGAAGAAGGCGAGGAGAGCGGCACAACACGCGAAGAAGGAAGAGGAGAGGAGGCAAGGATGGAAATCGGAACTTTTCGATCTCTAAATCAACTCACTCTGTATAGCTTGAGCTTTCAGATCGATACGCTTCACACCACTCTCACACCTCACCACTCACATACGTTGTCTTCTTCTCTCTCTCTCTGTTCTCTAGGTTCAGTTTTAGTTTTTCAGTTTAAATACTCTTAGTTGTCTCGGTCTCTCGCTTCGCTTCCTCTTTAGTTCCCCTCCCCCCAAATACTCTCTGAATAGTCTGCTCCTTTCAAACCCCTTGTACAAATCATTCTTTCAAACACACGCGTCCAAAGTGCGAAATGAAAAAAATCAGTAGTTTCTCAATTTCTCACGTTTCCTCATTGTTTCCTTTCGGGAGTTTCTCACGCTAGCTCTTGGACCGCTCCTTCAGCGTCGCTCTTCATGTTGCTCGAGTCAAGGTCCGAAGTAACGGTAGAAAGAGTAAAGAATTGACAAGAGACAGTTAGTTTCCCTATCGAATCCTCTTCCCATTCTGTACCCTCGCTACAGGAGTTCTTTCAGTCAGTGCATCGCTTAAGAACGATGTATGAGAAAAGACACTCACGGCCCCAACCCCTAATCGTTTTCTTCGGTTTCTCCTTCACCGCTACCACATCCGGATTAAATCCTTGTCTATCTCATCATCCCCCCCGATTCCTTGCCTCTCAGTCAGTTCAAAAGATCCCCGAACGAAAAGAGAGAGAGAGAGAAACAAGCTCCCGAGAGAAGGCCCTGGGGGGGGACTTACCGATACTTCTCGAGAATCCGTAACAAATACTTTGATTCTTTGATATTCATACCAACTGTGTCTCGTAATTCATGAGAGGTTTTAGAGAACAGGGAGGAGAAGGATCCTTCGAATTTATCGGAGTATTGTTCCAATCCTCTTTTCGAGGCGGAGAGGATCGAGGCGGGGGTATCGAAGGGTGCTAATCCACTCGCAGGGGAATGGGTCAGTAAGGATGGGAGGGAGAGAGGCAAGGAGAGAGACTAACCTCGAGGTTTTGGAACCCTAGACCCTGAGGAGGGGAGGGAAGCTGGAGCGTGAATTGACCGGCTCAATAGAGGGCGTAGGGGGGTACAGGTACACGGTCGGAAGGCGAACATTGTGGACGCTGGTGATGGGGGAGAAAGAGAGATGGAAAGGAGGTAGTTTCATCTCTTTCATCTACAACGCAATCGACACCTCGACGGAGAAAGCTCGATCGACATACAGATAGGGACGGCTAATCGACTCGGCAACAACAGCGCGTAGAGGAATAAGGAAAGCTTCAAGGAGACCTGTTCGATAACTCTCAGAGAACGGTTCGCGTCAAGCTTAAGGCTTCTCGACGACGACAGGTCGCGGGACAGTAGAGAAGGATAGCCAGTCGGATTGTCATCGTTCTAGTAATCTCAGGTGAGCTCTCCAGTCTTTCTTTCCCGCTTTAACGGAGCAAGGAGTCGAGGTCGCTAGTGGGGGAAGAGGGAGCTCTTTCGTTCGAGCTAGAGGAAACATAGAGAGCTGCCTAGGAAAGTGGAAGTTAGAATCTGGTTTGGTCACGAACTGGAGAGCTGAGGGGAAAGATTGAGCTCATCTCGAAAGAGCTCTCGCGGACCTCTCACTTTCTCTCTCGACTCCCTTCCGACTCTTCCTCGTC
Source organism: Sporobolomyces salmoneus (assembly GCF_050403485.1). NCBI lineage: Eukaryota > Fungi > Basidiomycota > Microbotryomycetes > Sporidiobolales > Sporidiobolaceae > Sporobolomyces > Sporobolomyces salmoneus. The sequence continues at coordinate 2,688 of NW_027481104.1, forward strand.
CAGCTCGAATCTTTTCCGCACACTGGTGGAACGTACTCGAGGAGGCCCACCCTTCATCATTACGAACAAACAACCCCTTTCTTTTCTCTTGGGCCAGAAATTTATCGCTGACAATTCTTCCTCTTCCCCTTTGCTCTCTCTCCTACATTGCAGCAATACCCTCTAGCCCCTCAAACTTCACTCCAAGATCAGCGCGAAACGTTAGAAACCATGAGTCAAGTATCGAGTGCCGCGGACCTAACCGCCTCCCTCCGTCGCACGACCGGTACTCGTCCTCCTCCTCTCGTGCGTTCCCCTTCCTCTCTCTCTCCCTCCGCTTCCCTCCTGTCAGAATACCTCTCGGGAGAACCTTGCTGATTGTGAGAGAGAGTGAAATGCGTGAGTAGGTAGGATGTTCCGTAACGGCCCTAGGAGACTCTCTCTACGTTTTCGGTGGTCGATTGGTTCCTACGAGAACTATGGTACAAACTCTATACCGCCTCGATTTACGAACACTCGAGTGGTCGTTACTCTCCCCTCCTCCTGCTTCTTCTTCTCCGACGACGACTGAGGGAACGGGTGAAGGAGAAGAAGATGGAGAAGGGAGGGAAGAGGAAGGGGAACAGAAGAAGGGGAGGGAACCACCGAAGGCGAGGTATTTTCATTCGTGTTGTGCTTGGGGCACGAATCGATTAGTTATCTTTGGAGGAGAGGGTTATAACGAGCCAGAAGAAACCTCATCGACGTCGACTGAGAGCGTTCTCGAAGGAGGAGGAGGAGGAGAAACCTCGGAAGGGACCTCGACACCCCCAGCACCAGCGCTTCAAACTCTCGATGATTTACATATTTTCAATACGGATACGAAGGAATGGGAACAAGTTGGAGAGATTCGATTAGGGGATGGAGTGGTCGAGAGGCCTAGACCGAGATATGCGCATTTAGGAGTAGTTTGTACTGCTTGGGATGACGAGGACGACGAGGACGGAGAGAACGAGGAGGGTGGGGGAAAGAAGGGAAAGGAGGGGAGAAGTAGGTTGATGATTATGGGTGGGCAGGACATTAAAAATACCTGTAAGGTTCCTCTTCTTCTTTCTCTAAACGATGCGAACGCAAGGAAGGCTTGAGCTGATAGAGAGTATAATGATGAGGATAGATTTACATTCTACGGATATCCTAGATTTAGATTCGATGACTTGGATTCAAACGGGTAAATGGGATCGACATATCGGAACTTATCGTGCGATCGCTACTACTTCTCTCTCAACCGTCAAACCTGGAGGTCCCGTATCGAAATCAGAAACCCTTGGAGGAGGAGAAGAGGAGTTAGTGAGTTTGAGTTGGACGGAAAAGAATCGATTAAAAGATCCGGAACCGATTTTATTATTTTCGAATTTTAACTTCACTCAGTACGACTCTCTTTTCTCTCTTCTCAGTTCTGTGCGTTTGACTGATGATAGAATCGTCGTTCCCAGAGTTCGTCGCGACCTCGATCTCCTCCAATCCCCTCTCTCTTCGAATCCCTCCTCCCGACTCTCCCCTCTCTCCCTCTCAAACTCCATGACAGGTCATTCCCTTCCTCCCGGCTTGCGTTTTCCCTCCGGTTTCCAACTAGGTCATCACCTAATCATCTTTGGAACGTTCTTATCCCAACACGTCAACAATTTCGCGATTTGGTCTCTCGACCTCGGGAAACGAGGTGCGGTTGGAGTTGGAGAACAAGTGAAAGAGGGAAGGGGGTTCGAGTGGATGAAAGTGGATCCGGGGAATGTGTTGCAGAGGGGGAGTTGGAATAGAGCGGTTGGGTGGGGGAATAATGTAGTCGTTTTAGGAGATCGAGGTTTGTTTTCGACGACTCTCTTTCTTCCTTCAGGGCGGAAGGATGAGGAGTCTGTACTGACTTCACTTTGGACGAATCGATAGAACGAGATATCGCAGCGGATTACGATCATCGACAAGTACGTTATTGTTGTCTTTTCCTCCTTTTTTCTTCTTCACTTTCTTTCTCTCAATCTAACTCCTCTCTCCTCTTCTTTCGCGCGCGCTTAGACGAATTTCACCCATGTAGCCTTCATCGATCTCGAAGCTCACGGGATCTACCAACCACCCCTTCGATCTCTCCCTCCCATCGCGCAATCTTTCGGACTCTCGAACCTCTCTCAACCTTTCCTCTCCGATTTCGAGATCGTCTGTTCCGACGGGAAACGACTCGCCTGCTCTAGAAAAGTGTTGGAGGATCGTTGGAGTTGGTTCAATTCGAAGGTACTAGAATTTAGAGGTAGAGCTTCTGGAGTAGTCGCGGCTCAAACTAAACGAGCTCAAGACGCTTCCGTCGAAAATTCCGAGGCGGGTTCGTTCAAAAGTTTGACTTCTCCAACTCTCGATATCACCACCACTGGATCGGAGAAAGAAATTGCCCTTTCGACTACTACTCACTCTATCGATTCCCGTGAAACTCGACTCACTCCTCGAACCCTCAATTTCCCAGAACCTTCCCCTGTCGTTCTCGCGTTCTTACAATACCTCTACACTCTATCCCTCTGTACTCCCCTACAATTACAACTCCCGATCCTGTCGTCGCTTCTCCTGCTCGCGAAGAATTATCGAGAAGATCATTTGAAAGGACTCGTGGTGCATGCTTTACATGAACAGTTGGAAAAGGATCAGGGGACGGCTCCTGGGGTTTATGAGGCGGCTACGTTGGCGGGGTGTACGGCGTTACAGGTGAGAGCTTTGAAAAGTTTGATGAGTATGAATGTCCCGTCGATGGGGACGACGAGGGGTGGTGGACTGAATGGAGCTGGAACGAGAGGCGGAGGGCAGGGCAGAGAAGCGGAACCGATGGCGAGACAGGCAAGTCAAGGGAAACCTCTGCTTTTCGCTTGAACGTAAATATATCTCTTTCGCTTTCCTTTCGTTCTTCTGCTTGTCTCCTTTCCTCTTGCTCTTTGTGTCATGTTGTTCGACGTATTCGCGGTTCTTGGTATGTCGTGTTGTAGAGACCTATTACCTCCGTTGCTCGTTATCCTATTCCTGTTTTGTGCTTCTCGGCCGTCTGTCCACGGCTCTCCTGGGCATTACGGCTCTCCTGCGCTTCGAAGACCTTAAAGAGAGAAGGAAAACTGCTCCCACCGACAGAGGGAGAGTAACGAATGTGAGGGCGCAATAGCCCCGTTGCGAACATTCCAAGCTCAATTCACCGTTCCTTCCTATTGGGCAAAGCAACTGCTCTCGCATCTTTCTCTCGCCTAACAACCCGCAAAGTCTGTGGACCAGCCTCGATGAATCGTAGAAGGTCAAGAAAGGTGTTTCTGGGGGGATCTGAGAAAAGAAAGTTGAGCACTGAGGTTTTCATTCACTTCTCGTTCTTTATCTTCCCTTGACGACAAACTATGTCGCTCTCCTCTTGACCATTCCTCCAACGAGTCCTCCAACCATCCCAACCATGTCCCTGACTTTCCCAACTCCATCCATCACATTCGCTACAGTTTCCCATCCCCCTCCTCCAGGTCTTCCTCCCTCAGTTTCCGCTCCCGCGCTCCCCATAAGTAATTCCTTAACGTACGGTAACTCATTCACAACTTCCAATCCATTACTCCTCATCCCTACCACCAATCGATTTTCACTTCCATACAAACTATTCAAATGATCGCACGCCGACAACAACGCATGATTCCTCGTATACCTCCTTCTCGGGTAGTCTCTCAATCCAACGTACGCTCCGAGATCGGCACCTTCTTCGCTGAGACGAGAGAGGACGGAGACGAGGGAGGAAGAGTCGGAGAGTCCCATGTTGAGGCCTTGGCCGGCTAGGGGGTGAATCGTATGGGCTGCGTCTCCGACGAGACAGGTGCGGAGATCGAGAGAGGAAGTGGGGAGACCGAGGTAGGAAGAGGTGTGGGATAGTCGGAGCGGGAAGGAGGCGACGGAGGAGGGTTGGAGAGAGGAGACGAGAGGTGGCAGTGGATCAGAGGCGGAGGAAGGATCGTAGGTAGTTTGGAGGTGGGATTGATGGATGTCTCGGAAGGAGATGACGAGTTCTTCGGAGGAAGGGAGAGAGGAAGTGGAGGAAAGGGTCGAAAGATGAGAGAGAAGGGATTTTAGTTGAGCGTAGGGGAGACAGAAGGCGAGATTGATTAGGTGTGCGAATGCTGAGGGAGGGAGGGATTTGAATAGTGATGCGTAGGTTGAAGTAGTCGACCAAACGAGAGAGGCGGTAGAATCCGATAACTAAAGTCGAGTTTTTCGATTTTCGAGTTTCTCGTTAGTTACGGAGGCAGTTTCGAGAGAGTAGAGGCATGACGCACAGGCAAGAAAGCGATCGGACCTTCCGGTAAGAACCTCTGCCAAGCGGTATTTGTCCCTCTTGCCCCTTCACTCAAATCGAGGTTCAAACTCGCAACGACTCCTTGTCGATCGTACTTCCATCCAAACGTTTCGATATCCGAATAAGTTTTCACGGGTGAATTCGCTCCATCGGCTCCGATCTATCTCACTCCCAACTCGTCTCATCAGCATCCCGTTTCTCTTGCGCAGAATGAGAACGTGAAAAGTTAGAAACTGACGAGTAATCTCGCCCTAACCTCCCGCTTTTTCGTTCCCTCTTTATTACTCAATCTCACGACAGGCCATCCTCCTTCCTCTTTCCCACTCTTGACGATCTCCTCTACTCTAAACCCATCGATTAATTCGACTTTTCCCGATTCTTCAATCCGTCTCAACGCGGCTCTTTGAAGGTTCAGGTTCTCCGTCAAGGTCGCCATCGCTGGAATCTGTCGTACTAGCGTCGACGGAGAGGAGAAGGAGGATGTTGAGGCTGCTGAGGAGGTGGGAGAATGAAACTGGATTCGAGCATCGGAAATTCCATCCCAAACTTGCATTTCTCGAATATCTCTGGTTCGTTCTTGTTCTACATGCTGCCACACTCCAATCCCTGTACACAAGATCTCCGGATCTACATCAGTCTCTCGCGAGGAAAAGAGAGAGGTAGCAAAGGAGAGTTGCGTACGATTCAACCAATTCCGATTCTCAGCCGTAATCGATGAAACTCTGTTACTCAACTCCCCTTTCTTCGGACTCCAATCCCGAATACTAGAGAGTGAGTTTCCCTCTAGTAGAGTGATTCGATGGTTCGCCGTGATTGATTCGGAGGAAGCTGTGAACAAACGTCCACCCCCCGTATCAGCTCCAGCTTCAAGCAGGAGATGTTGAAAGAGGTTCGACTCACCTAATGCAGCAGTGAGAGCTAATCCAGCGGGTCCACCTCCCACGACTACTAGATCGTGAGATTCGGGACGAGTCGCGCTTGTCGATGAGATGAGTCGACTGTTACACTTTGTACAAAATCGCTTGGTTGTTTGAGATCGTATCGAGACGAGAGACATCGAAGAGGTTGGTTGAATGTATGCGGAAACTTGAGCGCGGAAAGAGAGAGGAGAGGAGAAAGGAAAGAATCTCAACAAGTCAAACGCTTCCTCCTCTTTCCCTTATCATCCTCCCCATCTCACCTTCATCTGTTCGTTCTGTCCCTCGCCCATACTCTACTTCCGCTCTATCGCTGATCCCTCGTCTCCTACTCCCCATTCCCCCTTTCACTCCTCCCTCCCTCCATCCGAAATTGACTCACATCTCCAGACTCAATGTCTACTACTGCCAAAGCTCCCGGATCGGCCGGACGAGTACTCCTCGCCTATTCCGGAGGACTCGACACTTCGTGCATCCTCGCGTGGTTGATCGAAGAAGGGTACGAAGTGATTGCGTTCATGGCCGACGTTGGACAGGAAGAAGATTTTGATGCGGCGAGGGAGAAGGCGTTGAAGATTGGAGCTAAGAAATTCTTCTGTGTCGTAAGTAGAACTTCACTCAGTGGATGCGAGGGGGGCAGGAGGGGAGAGAGATGGGATGGAGGGAATGGTTATCCCGCGGGTAATTCGAGAGAGAAATGAGTACGAGCTAATAAGATTGGTGAACGGGCGATGGGTGTGTGTGTACGTAGGATCTTCGAAAGGAATTCGTTGAACACTTGATCTACCCCGCCGTTCAAGCCAACTGTATCTACGAAGTCAGTTCTCTCTCAAACTCTCTTTCCCTCTCCTCTTGCTCACTCTTACGTTCAATCGCACAGGGTGTCTATCTCCTCGGAACTTCCCTCGCTCGACCCGTCATCGCCCGTGCGATGATGGACGTCGTCGTTTCCGAAAACTGTCAATTCGTCTCTCACGGTTGTACCGGAAAGGGTAACGATCAAGTTCGATTCGAACTCGCTTTCTACGCCCTTCAACCCGACGTAAAGGTCATCGCTCCTTGGAGGGATTCCGTTTTCTACGAGAGGTTCGCTGGACGACAAGCACTTTTGGATTTCGCGGCGGAGAAAGGAATCCCTGTGTTCCAAACGGCGGCGAAACCTTGGTCGACTGGTGAGCAGTCACTTTATGGTTTCTCATCTGCCTCTGCGTCGAAGAAAGACTCTGACTGATGAATCTGGCGAATTGGCTCAGACGAGAACTTGTTCCACATTTCTTACGAAGCCGGTATTCTCGAAGATCCCGACACGTGTCCTCCCGACGACATGTGGAAACTCATTAAAGGACTTTCTGAATGCCCTTCTACTCCCGAACGAATCTCGATCACTTTCACGAAAGGAATCCCTACTTCGCTCCTCATCCACCCCGAAGGCACTACCTCCGCTTCCTCCGCGACCGCTTCCGGACGAGAAGTAACCGACCCAGTCGAAATTTTCCTCACCTTGAACGCTTTGGCGAGGAAACACGGAATTGGACGAATCGATATCGTCGAGAACCGATTCATTGGAGTTAAATCTCGAGGTTGTTACGAATCTCCTGGTGCGACGATTTTGAGGAAAGCTCATATGGATTTGGAAGGTTTGGTCATGGACAAGAATGTTCGAGCTTTGAGGGATTCGTTCGTTACGACTGAATTATCGAAAATCCTTTACAACGGTTCGTCTCATCTCCCTTCTCCCTTCTCTCCCCCCTTGCCTCCCTTCCCCCTTCGTCCTCGGTACTGATTACCAGTGTGGTGTAGGTTACTGGTTCTCTCCCGAACGTGAATTCGTTCAATCCTGTCTCCTCAAATCTCAAGAAACCGTCAATGGTCGAGTCCGTTTGGCCCTCGTCATGGGTAACGTGATCGTTGAAGGACGTAAATCGGATACCGAAGCTTTGTACGATGCGGAACAAGTTTCAATGGATTCCGTTACGAATTTCGATCCCTCTGCTACCACGTACGTTTTCTCCCCTCTCTCTTTCTCTCCCAGCGAGAAGTTTGTCGAGGAGAAAAAGGATGGAAGCTAATAAGTGGATCGTGGCGTGATTGATGATATAGTGGATTCATCGCGATTGAAAGTATTCGATTGAGGAAATGGGGAGAAGCTCGATTGAAAAAAGGTGAAACGGTTAAACCTGAATCGGTTTACGCTCCTCTTCCCCAACTCTAAGGCACCCAACTACCTCTCCTTCCTCTCCCGCTCATCCTCTCTCCTTTAACTCGGCTCTCCTTCGTGATCTCTCCATCTGTGCTCATTCTACTTTTTTTTACACCTTTCACTTCTTGGGATTTAGAGTGCCTCGCGAAAAAACAAACGATACAATACAAGTTCTCTCTCTGCATTGGAAAAGAAACATCTCCTAGAGTGTGATACGGACCTTGAGCTCGTCCGACGTCGAGCTATTCGAGAGACAACGCAGAGTGCGATCTGCCAGAACATTGATTTCTCTTTGCCCTGCGGACAACCTATGAGGTAAACTCGAGCGAAATCAGACTTGCATGCTCGACAGATTCGAGGTTGAGCTTGAGGGAGCGAGAGAAGAAACGTGGAAGACTGTTCGTTGAATTGACGAGTTGAAGTTGAGACGGAGGGCAGCAGAAACTGCACATAACAACTAGAGGCTGACGGTGATATGAAGAGGGGATAGTAAGCGAGGGGGAGCGTAGGCGAGGTCGATGGAGGGCTCTCAAGGCGAATGGCGAGAAAACGAAGCGTTTGAGAATGAACCCCTAGTCTGCGATAATTGAGTCACTGGCGGTTGTCAGCTCATTCGAGTCTCGCCGATTGAATAAGCGTGTGAAGCAACAAAGACATACGGAGAGCCACGCGGGATGGAGAACAGAGCGAGCCTGGATCATCGAGTCGATGAATCGAAAAGAGAAGATTGAGCATTGATTCTATGAGTATAGCCACCAGAATTTGGAACGATGTCAGTAAGCCGTGCCGAGGGAGTCTTAGCCGAAAGAGATGAAGTCACATACAGAAGATCAGCGATTCATCAAAGACCAATTCGATTTTCCGAGGTTTCAAAATCCCTCTCAGTCCATCGAGCGTCATGTCGTACCCGTCGTCACTCTCGTCGAAGTCGGGCAGCACGAAGATCTTCTCGACGTTTGCGGACCACGAGTCGTTGAGAATTCGAACGATTCGAGTGAGCGAAACATCGTTGACGAATCGAAGGAACTTCAGGCCTCGAAGAAGTGGTCGACTCGGGATCGGGGCCGTCCAAGGATCCTTCCAGTGACGTTTGTTCGGGAAAAGGAGAGATTCATATCTGGAGCTGAAGGGTTCTGGGTCAAACGAGAGCGTGTCGAGTCGAGGAATTTTTGAGATTGAGTCGAAAAACCGATCAAATCGGTCGGGGAGATTGTGACCTTGTGGTTCGCTATAGAAATGGCCTATGTGTAGGGTTTGTAGAAAGGGGAATTCGGAGAAGTCGAGGTCGAGGAGGATTTCGAGGCTGAGGCTCAGGGTTCGGAGAGTCGTCGAAGTCGCAACGAGAAGGGGGCGGATTTCATCAGGGAGAACGAAGGAATCCTTCACTTCAAGGATTTCGAGGCAAGGGAAGGTCGCGAGTGGGCGAGGTCTGTTGTTGTTAAGGTGGTGGAATTTATAGTGTTTGAGTCGAGGAAACGTTTCTGACATCCTCACGAGTTCGTGTTGATTCGCGTTTTCGACATCCAACTTTTCTAAGTCTTGCATATCGGAGATACTGTCGAACAAGCCGTACCACGTCCCGCTGAATTCGATCTCCTTGATTCCTGGTGCGATTTCAAGAACCTTGAGGACAAGTTCGAAATCGCGACATTTGACGCCAGATCCCTCTCGACGGTTTGCATCCTGTACCTCCTCCAGCTCTACTTGGCTGAATACGACCGAACGAACTAGTCGACCAAGATTCGGTTCTTTCTCTAAGGTTCTCACCAGTTGCCAGTCCTCGACGCAATATTCGACGTAGAAAGGTAGGTGGTCCCGACCGAGCGAAGTTACGTCGAATACCAAGTCTCGATAGAGGGATTGCTGCGCGGTCGAAAGGAATCGACGAGAAACGAGGCAAAGTTGATAGAGGTCGGACGCGTCGAGAGTCTCGGTGTAGGAGAAAATGGCGATGATGAGTTCGTCCGGGAGTCGATGGGAGGCAGGGGAGTCGTGCATTGATGTCGAGGTTCGGAATGGATGGGTTCGGACAAGGAGGGAAGAGAGGGGAGAAAGTGGAATAGTCGGTGTTCTATCGCAATAGAGAAGCTTCAGCCCATGCACATCCACTCGATACAGTATGCTAACTCACACGCCGGTCAACGGATAATCGTGTCTCGATGCTGAGGAGAACGAAGAGGATTTATGTCGCACTTTGATGAAGTGGGGTTCCTCGACGAATTCAGCGTGTTGGCGCTTCGAACGTCTGTGATAGTCGAGTATACTCTTTGGGCGCGTGCTTAGCGATGTGTCAAGTCGAGAGCGAAGGTAGAGGGGGAAGACGGAGCGAACTTGAAATCTTCGGCGATTCTCCATTCGCTTGCCTCTTCGCAAGGTTATTCTCCGTCCGGCTCTATCCTGCCACACTCTGAAGAAGTAACAGGCGAGTAGAAGCCGATTCGGTCGCGGATGGACGAGCGATTGGTGCGAAGCTCAAACGCAGGGTTCTCTCATTCTCCTGGACACTCAGTCACCTTGTCTCGCAGCAACGCACAGTGATTTGCAAGCAGAGAAGACAGTTACCGCGAGTCGATCCATGGCGGTATATTGGCAGAAAAGGAGGCGCTTCTAACAAAGACCAACTTGGGAAAATCAAGGCTGAGGATACTACAGCATGTCTGAAGTATATGGTCAGAGAACACACCCAGGCGCTATGAAGCTGTGCTACCGTCGACGCGAAAGGGGGATCAGCAGATGATTAAGACAGACGGAAGAGATACGTCTACTGACGGTTTCTTTTCGACACTGGATCAAGGGCATGATGCACTGCAACAAGGATATAGATTCGCAGGTTGAGAGACGAGGTGGAATCACGAAAGTCGACAAGAGTGGTCAGACTGAAGGGCCGAAGACAAGGTGAAGGTAGGACAGAGTCGGAATAATGGGGAGGAGGCCAGCCAACACGGCGTTGTAGATCGTATCTACTTTGTGACGAATCGAAAGTCAGCACCACTATTGCCTGCAACGAGGAAGAGGAGGAGAACGTGATCATTTCTTACGACATTAGATCAAAACTCTTCAAGGATCAATTCGATATCTCGAGGTCCCAACATTCCTCTCATCGCGTCAGCCTGGATATCTGCCCCATCTCCCTCCACAAAGGTCGAAGGCATGACCATCTTTTTAACGTTCCTCGCCCAAGAAGCCTGAATGATTCGAACGACTCGATCGAGCGACACGTCCGTTTCGAATTTGATCGTCTCGAGTCCTTCAAGTAACGGTCTTCCAGCGGTCGGATCGTCGCGACAGCTACGATGACTCGGAAGGAATAGGTCGTCATAATCCTCCGAGAAGGGTTCAGGTTGAAAGACGAGAGTGTCGAGTTTCGGAGCCTTTGCGAGTGAAACGAAAAATGCGTCGAACCGGACCTTGAGGCGTCTGTATGAATCGAGGGAGTCATCCCTCGGGCGGTCCACAGGTCCTAGTACGAGAGTATGTAGACGGGGAAATTCAGAGTAATCGAGATCGAGGAGGATATCGAGGTTGAGAGCGAGGCAACGAAGAGTCGAGGAGGTTGCCGTGATAAGGTGGTAAAGTTGTTGAGACTGAGAGTGACTGTTGTAGATCTCGAGTAGTTCGAGGGAGGGGAAAGTCGGGAGAGGGATCGCATTGCCGACAACTTTGGTTAATTCGAGATGCTTCAGTCGAGGGAAACTTTTCGCGACCCTCGCAAGTTCCTCTTGATGGAAGGCGTCGCAAACCAAATTTTCCAGGTCTCTCAAATGGCTGATCGTGTCCATGAGAGCTCCTCCGTTGTTGAACCAAGGCCCGGCGAATTGGAGGTGTTTGGCATTCGATGCAAGCGAGATAATTCTGGCGACGACTTCTCGAGCTGGGATCTGACACCATCCCGTGTATGACTCCTGAACGGGTGTGATGTCGTCTGCGAAGAAGTAAATGGTACCAACTTCTTGAGCGAGATTCGGGTTCGCTTTGAGAGTGCGTAGGAGGGACCACGATTCGGCGTCGTATTCCATCAATTGGAAGTTTCGGGGATCAGGCGTTGATCTGCAGCCGATGCGGATAGTGCCGTAAAGTTCTTGTCGTACGGTGGGGAGGAATCGGCGAGAAACGAGGCAGAGTTGACAGAGATCCAACTCGTTGAGACTCGAGTCTGAGAAGATGGCGATAATGAGTTCGTCCGGGAGTCGATGGGAGACAAGGGAATTGTGCATGATATAGAGGTGTGGAATGGGTGAGTATAGAACGGGATAGGCAGTGGATGAAGGGAAGGAATAGAGGAGAAGGAAGAGCTGGTGTTCTGTGAAGTAGGAGACTGTATCAGCTAGATCGTACCACTCCTGAGCGGTGTCCTGACTCACTCTATGCTTCACTAGCGAACGCGACTCTACGTTGAGGAGATCTCGGTACAATTCTCTCAGAATTTGATGAAGCCGGATTTGTTGGTGAGGCGAGGGCGTGGGCGTAGTTGGCGTCGCTGGGAGGCTTGCAGTCGTTCTTGAGAATGGACTGCGAGATATGCGAGGTCAAGCAGGGTCGTTTGAAGCCGAAGACGAGTATCTGAAATCTCGAGCTCCCTCGAGCTCTCGCTTGACAGGATTTCATTCACCTCGAACCATATTTTCTGGTCGGCAAGTATTCCTGTATCTGCTGCGTCGGTTGCCACGGCTCTGAAAGCCGCACACTGTCGTAGCGGGAGATCAGCCGGAAACTACGGTCAAGAGCTAGCGTTTCGATATCCTTACCCTCCCGAGCTCAGTACTAGTCTAGGAGCCAGACGTACGTCGAGGTCAAAAGAGAGAGTCCTTGGTCCGATACGTCAAAAATAGAGGCAATAGATGACAACAACAAACGAAGGTGACAAAGCGAAAACTACCGGGGACCACGGAATACTTACGAACAGCGTCTCGTTGCGTTCTTGACCTCATGCTCCCGTTCTATCCCCCTCTACGCTCCCTCTATCCGTCCCTTCCCCTTCCTCTTCATCGCTCGTCTCGTCCTCCGCTCCATCCGCCGCGTTCTGCCCTGCCGGTGGACCCGCATCCCCATGAGTATTCACATTCCTCTCCATTTCTTCCTCATCCTCCTCAATCTCTCTCTTCGTTCTTGGTCCAAACAGCCCTGTTAGAGCACTTTCCGTCCAGACTCTCTCCGAGGGTTGACCGAATGAGGTGAGAGCGAAAAGGGAGGGTAGTTCGAGGGAAGTGAGAGAGGTCGAGAGAGGCGCGGAATGAGTAGAGCCGACAGGATGAGGACGCGAGGAGGGGGCGGTAACGGAGGTAGAAGAGGAGAGGAGAGAGAGGGATTGGTAAGGGTTTCCGTAAGGGTAGGAAGGATGTGTTTGGGACGGGAGGAGCGTCTCGTCGGACTCGTCTTGATACGGTGGGAGGAGATGTAATGGAACAGAGATATCTGTGAGGTAGGAAGAGGAGAGTTAGAGGGAAGTTGAGTGATGGAGAGGAGAAAGAGAAGGGAGAACGAACCGTCATCGGGGAGAGTCCAGTCTAACATATCATCTTCCTCGACATGTTCGACTCCTTCTTGCGGTGTTCCTCGAGAGCTGGAGGAGGAGGAAAGGAGAGAGTGGAGAGAGTAGGGTTGATGAATGAAACAGAATCGATCATCCTGTGATCAACTCGCATCGGATTAGAACCTTCAGGTGCTATACAGAGCGAGTACTCACCGCCATTGTGAGCTCGAAGGAGGAAGAGGGGGGTGTTTGATCAACAGCAGAAAGTCACGAGGGCTTTCATCTATCTCTCTCCTCTCACTCACTCGTCGCGCCTAGAACCGAGTCTTACTAGCAGTCTTCGCAACCGACCGATCAAAGCCGCATCGACACGCGCGCCCGACCTCCGATCGACTCTCGCGCCTCCTCCCTTCTCTCGTTTTGATCAAGCCGAGGATGCCTTCACCCTCTACAACCCCCGCTCCCTCTCATCGATCACGTTTAGAAGATCGTACGCCCCTACTGGGGTCTTCAGAGACAGTCGGAGGAGAGGCAGAAGATGGAGGGAAACCTCAATTGAGGGAAGGTTCAGCGACAATGTTCTCGTGTATCGCTAACCTAGCTAGTAGGTCCCATTCGAGTCCGTCACGTAGATGATGAGACTGACGGTCTGAGTGAGCGCGTACAGATACGATCATTGGAACGGGAGCTCTCGCAATGTCCGTACCCCTTCCTTCTCCTTCTCCTCTCTCCTGTACTGATCCAGAGTCTTCCGTGTAGGGCCCACGCATTCTCTGGAGAAGGATTGATCCCTGGGGCATTCATGGTTCTCTTCTGTGCCTTCACCGCCTACCTCGGACTTTATTTCCTCACTCGTTCAGCTCGTCTCGTCCCTCAACACCGTTCCGCCTCTTTCTCATCCCTCTCGAAACTGACCTTCCCCGGGTTGGCGAGGTTGTTCGATTTCGCCGTTGCGGTGAAATGTTGGGGAGTCTCAATTAGTTATTTGATCGTGATTGGGGGATTGATGCCAAAGGTTCGTGGACTTCGTTGTCTGTCCGAGCCAGTTGACAGCGCTGACGGCCTGGGTTCGATGAACAGGTAGTGAAAAGCTTCAATCCGACGATGGAGATGGACGCGATTTGGTTGGATCGAAGATTGTGGATCTTGGCTTCAATGACGCTCCTTTGTCCGTTGGCGTTCTTGAGGAGGCTCGACTCGTTGAAAGTGACGAGTTATATCGCTCTATGCGCTATCGCATACCTCGTACGTCTACCTACTTCCTTACTCTTCCGTCGTCCTGGCGAAAGGATGAAACCTGATTCCCGCGCTCCGATCCTGACAAACTTGCCTTGGATTCTGCGTGATAGGTCTTCATCGTCCTGTTCTATACCTTCCTCGATGCATCGGAGTTACCACCGCCGGGAGAAGTCGAACTGGTCAAATTCGGCTCGAGTTTTATTCAATCTTTACCAGTTCAAATTTTCGGTAACAACTCCTTTCCTCCATCCCTTTCTCGCCTCCTCTCTCTCGGAGAACACTGATGGAAGTGAGGATCGTCGCAGCTTTCACTTGCGCTCAAAACATCTTCTCCGTGTACGATTTTCGACTCTTGTACTCCCGATTTTGACGGATCCTGAGTGGTCAAATCTAACTCGTACAGGTTCAACGAGTTGAAAGACAATAGTCAAGCGAATCTAGATATCGTGATCGGTACTTCGATTGGTAGTGCCGCCGCAATCTGTTCGTCTTCCTCCCTCCTTATTTGCCTTTCATCTTGCGATCCTGACCTCTTCCTTCTTGAACAAATCTAGATGAAGTCCTCGGTATCCTCGGCTACTTGGCATTCGGTTCGAAAGTAGGAGGAAACCTTATTGAGTACGGTTTCATCTCGATTTCCGTTTTTCGCGAAACTGAAATCGACTTTGATGCCGTATTTTAGGATGTACCCTCATTCGACCGCCGTCTCGATCTGTCAATCCGGAATAGTGATCCTCGTCCTATTCTCCTACCCACTTCAACTTCATCCCGCTCGAGCAAGTCTCGATAAATTCCTTTTCCCCTCCCCCGTCACTCCTGCTCCTACACCTCAACCTGCGCTGTCCGAGTCCGATCAATCCGATATCGATGAGGAAGAGGAGGAGGAAAACTCGTTCTCCACTCTCGCGGAACCACCAACAGCGGGAACGGAACAAGAAATTCCGTTGACGAGGTTCATTATCGAATCTTCGGTGATTCTGTTCTCGACTTTCGTTATTGCGATGTTCGTGAGTAGTCTCGAGACGGTATTAGGGTTTGTTGGAGCGACGGGTTCAACGACGATTTCGTTCATTCTTCCTTCAATCTTCTGTACGTTCCTCCTGAACTCATCCGCCCCGTTCTTTTGCGAAGACAGACTGATGTGCCTTGACTGGGAAATACAGTTTTGAGTCTTTTCAAGAATAGTCCAGATAAGAAAGATCAGAAACTCAGAGCTTTGGCTTGGATGTTACTCGTTTGGGGATTCGGAGTCATGTTCCTTTCATTGACCATGAATATCTGTGAGTCGCTTTCTCTCTCTCTCTCTTCCCCGAGTTGAGGGAAACTGACAGAGAGCAAGCGAAAACAGATCATCTCGTCTCGCGACCTGAACACGATTCAGTCAATTCGTTACATACTCTAGGTTTACTAGGTGGGAAACCTCATTCTGCGATGGATACTCCGACGATGGAGTTACCGATTGATGGTTAGATGTAGCTTCTTCCTTTTCGTTCGACTTACCATTCCTTCCTCGTTCATCTCGTTTCGTTCTTTTGTTGTACAACTCGCATTCACATTTGCCTTTTGCTTTTGCTCGTAACACTAGTTATATCAGACTTCGTTCATCTCACTCTCGGGATGCAGCGAACGAACGGAAGAGAGTGCGAGAGGTAGAAATGATAATAACGAGCAATTGCAAAAAGTCTAAATACTCCTTTTCAGATCTTCAGATCCCCTCCTCTCCCTCCTCCGTCTCGAAATCGTCCATCCTCTCTCCCAAATCGATCTCCGCTTCTCCCTCCTCCCCTTCCTCCGTCTGCTCATGACTCACTTCCTCCCTCACTACTTTCTTCTCCTCCTTACCCTGTTCCGCCGGCGGTTGAATTTTCCCTCCTCCCGCTTCCTCAGCTTGAACGATCGCCTGTACCGGTAAAGCGCTAGTACCCTCCGCCGCAGCAGGTACTGCAACCCCTAATCCAGGAGTTTGGTCTCGTTCTTTCTCGAATTGTTCCCCTTCTCGTGCGATTCGAGTCGGTTCAATTTCCTCCCGTTCTTCTTCTCGTTCGATTAATTCTTCTTCGTCTTCGATCAGTTGCTCGAAGTCTCCGTTATCGCGAGGAGGTTCGGGAATCGAGGAAGAGACAGGAGCTTTCTCTTCAGCTTCGAACGCGGGTCGACCTGGTTGAACAGCGGCGCCAGCGAGGGAAGTCGATGCTGCTGCCGAGTTCGAATCGTGAGCTGGGACGGTCGTTCCCAATGAATGTGGGTAATAATCCGAGCTCTGTTGATGATTTACTAGGAGTCAGTACGAGCGACGAAGAGGAGAGAGAGAGAGAGAAAGAGAAGCGTACCTTGAGATGGAAATCTGCGCAAGAGAAATCCCAATTCTTTCCCCATTTCTTCGCGCTCTCACATTGACTTCTCGTCCATACACCAGCATACACCAACGGACTCAAATAGTACCATGCTCCGACGGCACCGAGGATTAAGACGACAGCGAATTGGAGGCGGATTCGAGGTCGGAGGAAAGAAGTGACGAGGTCGAAAGAGACGGCCGTCAGGAGAAGAGCGAAGTAGAGGGCGGGGAAGTAGTGGTGCAGGAAGAGTTGTCGTTGCATGATGAAGAAGGGGAAGTAGTGGAGGAACCATCCGAGGAAGAGGAAAGTAGCGAGTCGATCGTAGAATACGACTTGAGCTGTGAGACATGACACAGCCGCAATAATTGAGCGAGGTTCGTCAAGTAATGAGGGAGATGCTCACAGTGTGCGAAATCTTTGTAACCTCGTTGAGCTCGCAGAATGAGGAGAGCCCGAACTCCCGCGTAAGCTACGATTGAAAGCGTCGACAAAGCCCAGACGAATGGATTACCGATCAAGTAGATCTGTCGGTGATCCTTCACCCAGCTGTTCGAGCGCAATTCGAAAGAGTCAGCAAATATAAGAAAACGAGGAAAGGGAGAAAAAAGCTCGGCTCACAAGTTGATACCTCGTAGGAGAAGAGGCCGAGAATGAGGACGAGAGTCGTAAGCGTGTCGATCCGTCAATCCTTGATTCGTTTGCCACATGACTGCTTGAAGCTCGAGGAATTTTGAAAAGAACCCAGGTCTTCGATAATTCACTTTCTTCGCTTTCTCGTCGACTATCTCGATACGAGTGATCAGCGTCAGTCGCTACATCACCGCGGAGAAGGGTGAGAGAGACTAAGACTGACGCATTGGATGAGTATTTGTTTCGATGTACCAAACTGCGTTCTCCTTACTCGGATTCTTGTTGCAAGTCACCTCTTGTTGTTCGAACCCCCAATCCGGTAATTTCACTTTATGACTGAACAAGTAACACCCCGTCAAGACGTGTCGCAATCGGAATCGAGTTCGAAGCGTTTGAAGTTGTTTCTTCGCGAGCGAACCGTGAGATTCTACTTGATCGATTTCGATTTGGAAGTGATCGTTCGCGTCACCTTCGAACCCATCGAATCCGTACGCGGAGACTTCGTTTTGATAGTCAACTTCGGTTACGGGAGCTCGGATGTCGTGAGAGTGGAGCTTTTTCGATGTTGAAACGTGGTCGAGAACAATGACGGCGCGGTCGAGAACGGGAGTTGGAGGAGCATGGTGTTCCGGATCAGGAACGTCGGGGTTCGAGGTGGAGTTGAGGAGGAGCCAGATGTTGTTGTCATCTCGATGAGGGTACAAAGTAATTTGTTGTTCTATTTTGACACTCGGAGAGGTCAGTCTCTGTGCCTCGAGCGCTCGAGACGGAAAGACGTACGTTTAGATCCACCTGGATAAACCGAGGCGTGAGAATGGAGATAGCCTCCTTGGGTGTGCAAGTGTCGAAGCGTGATTTTCGATCCAACCATGACGTCTGAACGAGCGAGTGCCATGAGTGAGCCCAAACTCGAAGACTCTGAGAAAGAGAAACATACCTGCGAAAGTATCTTCCATTCCGTGTCCCCTCAGAGTGTGTTGGAATTCACTCGACATGAACCCATCTCCTTCTCCGCTATTACTCAAAACCGCGAAATGAATCGCAAACATGCTCATATAGAACAATGCCGGAATTGCGATGAGACAGATCGCCCTCGCAACGAAATGTCGAACGAGGAGAGGGATAGGGACTCGAAGATCTCCGAGGAGGAGCCAAAGTTGTACGATGGTGAAAACTCCAATCGTCGCGATCGTGAATAGTCCGACCCATTTACAACTGACGACGGCTCCTAGTGCCAGTCCGGTGAGAGTTAACCAGATCCACCAGCGTCGACTGAAGGGTCCGACGGTCCCTTTCTTGTCTCGTTGCAAGTCGTTTTCGTTTGAGAATCCGATCCAGAAGAATACTGATAGAGCCGTGAAGAAGATGAGTGGTGAATCGAGGAGGATGAAACGGGATTGTGTGATGAGACCGTTTTCGAACAGGACGAAAGTCGAACCGAGTAGAGCGGTCGCGGGACGAAGTTGAAGAGCTCGAAGGGTGAGGTAGGTGAGGGGGACGAGTAAGAGTCCGAGTGTTGCGGGTAACAGTCGCATCGCGATGTAAGGGACGTGGTCGGGACCGTATTCTCTTCCGATGTCTTTGAAATCGAATTGTCCTCCTTCGAATCCAGATATCCACGCGACGAGAGTGATCAATAGTTTCGCTAATGGAGGGTGAACGTCCATGAAGAATCGAGATTGCATGTATCTGTTTCGAGGGTCGTTAGCGTAGGTGCGCCAGGAAGGAAGGGACGGGAGGAGGGGAGGTTTACTTGTTTGCGAAACTGTAAGAAGAGACAAGAACGAGATCAGCGCGTTTCTCTTTCATCTCGCAGATATGTGAGCTCACCCTCCGAAATGCACCTCATCGAATCTGTATCAACCGCGTCAACGAGAGAGTCAGTCAACTGTTGAGGAGAGGAAAGACCTCTTTCTCAAAGGACAGACTCGACTCACACGACACTGGACGGCCTTCCGATCTTCCAGAACCTAACAACTACTCCCAACATCGTCAACCCTAGTAGGACTCTCGTTTCGCCCGGTTGCAAGTTCAAACCTCCTCCAAGTTGGTCCCATTTCGATCGTATCCGTTTCGATTCGGGTATTCTACCTTCTTTACGATTCGTGAGCGAAGGTTTCTCGTTCGAGGCGAGCGAGTAGAAGGAGGAAGAGGGTTCTTGAGGTTGATGATGATGATGAGATGATGAAGAGGGAGGGTACTGCGAGCTCGCGTTGGAACCGATTGGCGGCGACACGGTTGGATCTGTTAGAGGTGTCCGTCTTGACCGGAGTGGTTCAGACATGACCCTCGAGTTGGGGAGAAAGGTTGAGAGAAGAGAGGCGCGAACTTGTCGAAATCTCGCACAAAGGTCGTGTCGTCGACTTTCGTGTTCCGCAGTGATGTCTAGTCTATCCAGCTGTGTTCGTCTCAACGTAAGGGTCGCGACCGCGCAGGAACCAGCGAAGGACTTTGTCGCTTCTCTTTCGCGAGAACGACAACTGCAACTTCTCCTCGAGGCTGGATCTTTCGAAGGCGAACACCATGGTACTTTGAGCGGAACGTCGAGAAGCAGAGAGAGCGCGAACGAGCTGAGCAAAGGAGCAAGTAGTTGTCCGCACGATGAACTTGAAGAGTTCTAAAGAGAAAGAGCTCATGAGCTCTTTCCTTTCCGTTCCATTCCAATCAGCTGAGAAAGCAAGTCCAGAAGGGGGGAGGGGTGGTTGGTTCGTAACAAAAAGATGAGAATCGTAAGACAAGAGAAGGTAGAAAAGGCAGAAGCAGAAGGAAAGGCGCTACAAGTCAAAAAGGGGTGGAAAGTGACGAGCGAAAGAGAGGAGATGAGGAGAGGGAGAGGAGAGAGTTTAGTTGGCGACACAGGTCTCGGTCGACGAGTTCCAGGTGTAACCATCAGCGCAAGCCCTATTTCGAGTGGAGAGTAGGTTAGTCTGAGGATGCTGAAGGAGAAAGGAAAAGTTCGAGAAAAGACTTGCCAGATCTCGCAGCGACCGAATTGGCAGGAAGAGCTCGAGACACCCTCGAGAGCAGAGCAGTCGACACCTCCAGCGTTGGCGCATCCACCTGAAGAGCGCGAGAGGGAGCGAAAAGTAAGTAAAGAGTACCCGAATCAGAGTACTCGAATCAGAGTACTCGAATCTATCGAAAGAGCGAAGAGGGAACTTACCGCATTGTTCAAGCGAGGTCATAACGTCAACGCATTCAACTCCACCGTTGGCACTGGGGCAAGCTTCGTGCGAAGCGGGGCAGATGTTACGACGAGCAAGGTTACGACGCTCACGAGCGCGACCGGAAGGTTCAATAGCGAGTTGACACGTGAAGGTCGTTTGATCACAGGTCAATCGTTGATTGAGCGAGGTTTCCGTGCATTTCTAAAGGACGACAAAGGAAGGGCGAGTCAGTTACACGGAGAATCGAAAAGGGGGAGCAGAAGATAGGACGTACGAATTCAGGGTCGGTAGAGCAATCGTCGCCAACGTTCGTCTGAAAACCGAAGAGAGAGCAAAAAATCAGTAAAAGAACATGCAATCCAGCGAAGAGCGAAAATTTACACCGTGGACGTCGCAAGCTGCCGATCCGAAGTTGCAGTACCCAGACTCACAGAACTGGTTGCTAAATTTGGGGAGGTAGCTCGGTCAGCTACAAGCTCGGCGGAAAAAAGAAAGAAAAAAAACAGGCAAGATGCGTGTTGTCACTCACAAGATGGCGTAGTTCTCAGCGTTGGTGAAGTCGATACTGCCCTGGGTCGGGTCTTGGCAATAGGAGTTGAAACCACCGCAAGTGTCGGTAGGAGTCGTTTCGAACTCGTTCGAGATACAGTACAACTACGGAATTTTTTTCAGTCAGTGCATCGCTTAAGAACGATGTATGAGAAAAGACACTCACGAAACCGGAGCAGTTCGAGTCGGTAGATCCACACTCTTGGGTGAAACCTCCTTGGCTACGTTCGAGTAACGAAGAAAAGTCAGCAAGTGATGGTCAAGAAAATGAGATCGCAGAAGGAAAAACTGACCAGATTCCGTCAGTGCAGACACCGTTGTCGCAGTTGGCGTCGGAAGTGCAGGTAGCGCCTGCGATACCGCAGAAGTAGGCCCCAGTCTCGAGTTCTTGAACGCACTCAGGGTTGACGGGGTTGGTTCGGTCGCCCTGGTTACCGGTGTTGTTGTCGTCGGCTCCAGGGTTGACGAGGAGGTCGGAAGCACATTGAGATTGATCTGAGAGGTGTACGAGAAGAAAGTGAGTCAGCGATGAGCGAAACGACGCGAGTGAAAACCCGAGATAGTGAGACTCACCAGGAGAGAAGGTGTTGTCACCGTTGACGACTACAAGTTAGAGAGAAAGAGAGAAGAGAGGTCAGTCGAAACGCGTCGATATTGAAAAACAAAAACATTCAAAGTTTCCTCCGAATCGACGAGACTTACTCGTGCATGGGAATCGACCGTATCCCATAGGGGTGGCGGATTGGGCAGCAACGATGCTGGCGAGGGAGAGGAGAGCCGAGGCGGCGATGATTGAGCGAACCATGTTGTTTTGATAAAAAAGAGTGACTTGAAGTTGGATAAGCGAAAGAGAGGGAGAGAGAGATCGACCTGAAGGTGAGGGTGAGAGAGTAAGAGAGAGAAGGCGGTGAGGTGAAGAGAGAAGAGGGAAGAGAAGACGAACGAGATTTGGTAGAGTCAGTGAAGAGAGAGAACGTGAGCGGGTTTGTTTGTTTTGTACGGTGCGCGTAATTCGTTTCTAATTGGAACACATTCCGAGCAGAACGCGCTTATTCCAGCTCGATCACTTCGAGAACTCTTTCCTTCCCAAACTGAACTGAGTCTCTTGTCAATCTTGTGTCTCTTTGGTTTCCGTTCGAGTCGGTTTCGTCCATCGTCGAATCCAAATTACTGGGCGTCGAGAAGTGGATGATCCATTGGGCTACATACTGTACAGTCAAACAATCTGTGTCGAGAAAGCAAACATTCGATGCTGAAGATTGCGTTGAAATTGAGCTATTCGATTTCGCGCTATCGGATCGTTTCTGAGGCTTATCGGATCGTATCGCACGAGTACCGTCGCGTCTTTCTTCAACATCTGCGAGAGGGTCAGCTGAAGAACGCCGGAAAGTTAGTCACTGCGAGCGAGAAATGGACAGTAACCCGAGGAGAGCTCCTCGTTTCTGAGTCCAAGCTCATTCAGACGCGCTCACTTTACCGAGAGTTTAAAGTCGAGAGAGTCGAGAAAACGTTCGACGGAGGAGCTCCGGTAAAAACGGACTTACGAGGTTCTGGAACTCTGTGAAGCTTTCCTCGTCGTCGATCGTCGGGATCACATCCGTTCTCTTCAGTCGTGGACAAGTTCAACGCGGATCGTGTTCTGAGAGAAACTAACATGGATGTTCAAGGTTTCCTTACAAAGGCAGCTCTGAACTCGTGATTTCGGAGCTGAAGCAGTCCGTGATGCTCGTGAAGAAGAGAGATGCTTACGCGGGAACGGGACGGAGATCTGCTCGGACCGATTTCAACCTCCTGAAGCGAGTGAGACCAAGTGAAAAGCGCTGTTTCGAGCTCGGAGTACAGACTAGCGGGACGTACCGACTGGCCTTGCAAAAGTATGACATCGACAGATGTTCACGACCTCCCTCCGACCAAGCACCATCGTTTGAGCCAACGGAAGTCGAACGAGACTGGCTGCAGGAAGAAAGCGATTTTACTTCACTGATATCGCTCAAGTCCTACGTTGCGGTCCAGCCCTCGGTACGAATACGATTCAGGAGTCCGTCTTGCGGATCACCAGTCCACGCCAATGCTCCTCCCTTCAGCAGCAGGCAGGTGGAGTCGAAAGGATTCAGGCCGAAACGAAGCTCGAGCTTCCGACGAATCGCGATCCGTTCGGCAGATGATTGCTCAGGGCAGTAGATCAGCTATCCTCGACACTCGATTGAGCTGCCAAGGGCATGGTTGTCGAGGGAGGAGTATAGAAAGACTCGGAGGCGGTGTCGAAGTTGCTGGAAAGAGGTCGGAGAACGGCAGTCGTCTGGTCACGGGGTCAGGTGTTCGAAAGGAGCAACCTTAGTCGTTTCTGTGCTAGGTCGTAGTCGTGGAGTGAGGGGTAGTAGAGAGAACCTGAATGAACTTACGACGTCTTCCATTCTTCTTTCTCTCCAACTCACTCAACATGTCTGGTATGTCTCTCGACACCATCAGTGTTCGTATATAGCTGACTGGCTCTTCCGGGAGATGCTACAGAACAAGAAGAGTCGTTGAATCAAATCGTTTCCGTCACCGGTTGTTCCTTAGATCAAGCCAAATTCTTCCTCGAATCCGCCAATGGAGACGTTTCCGTGAGTTCCCATAGACTCTTCAAGTTATCTTCTACGACTGACTGGGGGTTTCAAGGAACGCAGATGGCTGTGGCGACTTATTTCGAGAACGCTGGACAAGAGACCGGTGGAGCTTCAATGGCTGGAGGAGAAGGAGGAGAACAGCAAGCAGAGGTCTCGAGTAGTAGCAGTATCGGAGGAAGACAACAGGCACCAGAAGTCGCTCAACCTCAACCGCAGAGAGGAACTTACACTTTGAGCGGAGAACCTGCTGAACCTCTCCCTGCTGGCTGGGGAGGATCTGGTTCTGGTTCAAACAGGTGAGCCTTCTACACAACATGACGAGCTGCTCTCTAGATGGAGCTGATCCGTTGCCCGTGATAGCTCATCTCGACCTGCTTCGGCGAATCGAAACCCACTTCGATCGAACGCTGGACCCCGAGTCACTGGGTTCAGGGATCTAGCTGCTTCGTCGTCAGGGGGAGGTGGAGGAGGTGGTCCTCGTATTGGTGGATTCGGGGGAGGAGCTGATAGCGATAGTGATGACGAGAACGATTCGAAGGATCCGGCGAATTTTTACACTGGAGGAGCGAAATCGTGAGCTCCATACTCTCCCTCCCACTTCTGCCACAACATACTGACGCTTGCGAGTATAGTGGCTTGTCGGTCGAGAACCCGGATGACCAACGCAAGAAGTTGGGAGCTCATGGAGAAGCGATCAAGAGGATCTTGCAACAAGCGAAAGAGTGAGTCGATGATCTCTACAGTCTTCGAGCAGAGTAAGTAACTGTAGAAGTTTTTGCATTTCACAGAGGATCGGAGAGACGTGGACCAGGAGGATTCGGTGGAGGAGGAGCGGCTGAACGTTCATCGTCGAGAGTTTTCACGGGAAATGGTGAGTCGAAACACTGGAAGATCTCCCTCTCTCCCTTGTCGTTAAGCCACTCTTTCTCGTAGCACATACCCTCGGCTCGGACGAAACTCCTTCATCGTTCATTCCCGATCCTTCGAAGCAAGATGAAGAGGAAGAATCCGAGGAAGAATTGGAAATCGCGACTCGATCTCTCATTTTCTGGCAAGATGGATTCTCGGTTGAAGACAGTGATCTCCTCAAGTACGAAGAGAACCAAGAACTACTCCAAGCGATTCAATCTGGGTGCGTCTCTCGGGACTTTGAGACACTGGAATCCCGCTAACTCAGATCTTGTGAGACGAACTCAGAAGTGCACCTCTCGCGTTGATGAAGGTCAGTCAAGATCAACGAGTCGACCTACAAGTACAAAAACGTCTCGGCGAGAAATGGACTCGACAACCTGGACCTCCCGCTGGACCTTGGTCTGGATCCGGAAACCGATTAGGATCTGTTTCTCCTTACCCCGACTCTCAACCAACTACTTCATCGGCTTCTATGCCTGGTGCTTTCAACTCTTCAGCGTCGTCCTCTGAAACGAGACCGACTCCAGCACCGGTTTCGACGAACGTTCAATTCAAAGTCGATTCGAATCAACCGACGACGAGGTTACAGATTAGGTTGAGGGATGGAGAGAAAGTTGTCGCGACGTTCAATCATTCTCATACGGTGGGAGATATTCGTCGTTACATCAATGCGTGAGTTCTCACTATCAGATCGTGAGCATGAGATTCGAAAACTGATGACTTTTGCTGAAATAGTTCGAGACCTGGAGAATCTTCGGCCAGCTACGCTCTACAAACTACGTTCCCTTCGAAAGACTTGGAGGATGATTCAGTCACGTTGAAGGATGCTGGATTGTTGGGAAGTGTCATCGTTCAAAGAGCTCTCTGAATGAGCGAGTTTTCCTTTTTCCTCTCTGAATTTGTTTGGAAGTGTTTTTTTCGCAATAGCAATCTCTTCCTCTGTCAGTGATATTCGAACTCTGTCCAGCTCAATCTCATCTGAACCAACAGCTGGTTACTTCTGCTCAAATTGAGAACACGTTTCGAGAATTCTGAAGTCGCAACCCCCTTTTCATTCAACACTCTTCACACCACTTTCGACATGAGTTCTTCGAAAGCAATCATCTTGATCGGTGGACCTTCGAAAGGTAAGCAATCAGTCTCTCTCCTTGCCTAGGCCGCTCGACAGCTCGTCGTCAAAACTCCGTCATCTCCCCAATCTTACCTCTCTCCCAAAACTCTCACTGCGCTCTCACCAGCACCAATAGCTCGAACGGCTTCATCTACTACTTGCCGACCCGACGAGCTGTCTCGTCGAACGTGTTGTGTTGACGAAACTTCGATCTGATCGACGAAACTCTTGATCTCCTCTCTCCTCCCTCTAGGTACCCGATTCCGTCCCCTTTCGTTGGATGTACCCAAGCCGCTGTTCAGTGTCGGAGGAAGGCCTATTATCTGGCATTCTCTCGTCGCTCTCTCTCAGTAAGTTTCCAAGTCATCTCTTCTCCTCTTACCTCTCCATTCTGACTCAGGTTGAGTACGATGATAGCCTCGAGGGATTGAACGAAGTCTACCTTATCGGATTCTGTAAGTCTCCCTCGATCTTGAGCTGAAAAGTCGAAGATTCGAGCTGATCGGTCGCTTTCCCTCGCACGAACGTAGACCCTGAAGAAGTGATCAACCCTTTCGTTAAAGAGGCAGCTAAAGATTTCCCCAACTTATCGATCAAGTACCTTCGCGAATATCAATCTCTCGGGACTGCTGGGTGAGTTCGAACCCGTTCAGCTTCATTCTTATCTCCCTTCCAATGAAGCTGATCGGTTTGGTTCCGTCTCACAGTGGATTGTACCATTACCGAGATGTGTTACTCAAGGGTTCTCCGGATCAATTGTTCGTCCTTCACGCCGATATCGTCTGCAATTACCCTCTGCAAGAACTTCGAAAGTTCCACGCGAGTCATCGTGGAGTTGGAACCGTTTTGGGAGTAACGGTCAGTCACTGCTATCGTACACTGTGCTGTGTGTTGGCCGGCTGTCCTGACGTATGTTAAACCGTAGGTCCCGAAAGATCAAGCGACTAAATTCGGATGTATCGTAGTCGATCCCGAGACGGCTCAAGTAAGTTTCACGACCTCGTCTGTCACGGTTGTGTCCGCATACTGACGAGCTCGTTTTTGATTAGGCTCGTCACTACGTCGAGAAACCCGAAGAATTCATTTCGCAAACCGTTAACGGAGGACTTTACCTCTTTGATTCCGCCATGCTTTTCGGTTCGATCCGTGAAGCTATGGACACGAAATCTAACCGTGTAGTGTCAGTCTTGCATCGCTTCTCTCCTCCAAGGGTTCAAGGTTGACATTTATCGTGATTAGTGAATTCGACGCTGATGCGAATGACGAACAACTCCGACTCGAACAAGACGTTCTCGCTCCTCTCGCTGCTGCCAAGAAGCTCTACGTATACAACATGACTCAACCTTGGGTTCAGATCAAGAGTGCTGCGTGAGTCCTCTCCTCCTTCCTCCACACCCTCTCCCATCCTGACTTTTTTCGATTCGCAGGTCCGCTATTCCCGCCAACGCCCTCATTCTGTCCTCCTACAAAACTACGAACCCTTCCCTCCTCCGTCGTCGTTCCCCTACGATCCTCGCGAAATCTCGTTCCGATTACTCTTCGAAAAAGGGACCCGAAATCGTCGAACCCTGTTTCATTCACGAAGACGCTCAAGTTGATTCTTCGGCGAAGATCGGACCGAACGTTTCGATCGGTCAAGGAGTCAAGATTGGACCGGGATGTAGGGTTAAGGAAAGTATTTTACTTGAAAACACGGTGCTTGATGTGAGTCGACTCATTCCCTTTCTCTGTCTCACTTTGGAACTTTCTGAGGCTGATAAGGGATGTGACGCGCAGAAAAACTCGTGCGTTCTGTATTCGATCATTGGAGAAGAATGTAAACTCGGTCCTTGGTCTCGAGTTGAAGGAGCTCCTTTAGTTAACGATAAACAATCTATCGCTATTCTCGGTATGTCTTTCTCCCCTCTCTTCTCTCTCCTACGGGACGCTGATACTCGAAGCTGTGTGTGGCAAACAGGTAAAGATGTTGCGGTTTTGAAAGAAGTTCACGTCAGATCTTGCATCGTTTTACCTTCGAAAGTACTTTCGAAATCGGCAAAGAATGAAGTACTCCTCTAAACCCCATCTCCCATCTCCCATCTCCTCTCGCCGTCTTATCTCTCGCTCGCTCTCCTATATCGCTCGCTTCTTTCAGCTACCTTACATATTAGATACCGACTCCTACGCTCTCTCCTCTTTTCGAACTTGTTTGCAAAATCTACATGGACGTTTTTCTCATCTATCCGACGTGAGCACTTCGGAGAGCAATTGATTCGCTCGTTTGGTCGGTCTCGAGCTCAAACAGCGGTCGCTCGCAGTACAGACAGGAGCTTCAAGCCCAAAGATAGATCAACGCTCGACCGAATCGGACTTCCATTCGGCCTATTTTCGCAACGCTCGATCAGTTTCTCTCGCGCAAGTCCGACTCTTGAATTGAACGTTCCTCCTCTCTTCTCCTTCACACAGACGATACGATAATCTGCACGAGGAGCGAGATGAATGGGTATCAACAACTGAGAACAGATGTCGAAGGATCTCCTACGAGCGAGTCGCTCGAGTTCAATGAACCGCCTAAACGCCGACTCTCCTCTTCAACAACGATCACGATACCTTCGAAGATCGTACAAGTCGTCATCTGGTCGATCGCACTCATCGTACTCGTCTCGATCGTCTCAGTTTCGACTCTCAAATCCCGGATCCTCTCTCCCTCAACAGGCTCTCTTCCCCTCTCCCTCTCAGCAGATTGGTCGACCACCCCATCAAGTTTGATAAGACCTCGACACAACGCAACGATCGTGATCCTCGTCAGCCCATCCTCAAACATGTATCACAACCTCCTTTCGACGCTCTCGAATGTCGAAGAAAAGTTCAATAGGAGGTTGGGATACCCAATTCAGCTGTTGACGAATGGGGAGTTGCCGAGTGAAGCGATTAGGAAGAGAACGGAGTGGGTCACGGGAGGGAAGGCGAAATGGTGTGAGTCACGTCTCGCGAGCTTTGAGGAGAAAGCGAGAGGCTGGAAAGTGCGCTGACTTGCGACCTGTTATGACGGAGATGGTAGCTCTCGTGACGAAAGAACAAGGCTGGGGACCACCTGACTGGATAGCGCCAGAGCAAATCCAAAAATCAATAGAAACGGTTGGATTCTCGGAAGGGTATCGGTGAGCTCGACCTCTCTACAATCTGCGCTCTCTCTCCGCGCTGACAACATCTGTCGTTCGTCAGGAATATGTGTCAGTTCTTCTCGATGTATCATTGGGGACATCCGGCGGTGAGGGAGTTTGAGTGGGTTTGGAGATTGGACGATACGAGTCGGTTTCATTGCGCTTTGGTGAGGTCCTAGGGCTTGTACAGTCTCAGAGAGCTATATCTGATACTGTACGGGCTCGACGTTCTCTCAGATGGACGATCCAATTGAGCTCGTGCGTCAATTTGTTCTCGCAACGACGAAAAAGCTCGTTTTTCACGCGAGAGCTCCATGGCACTGACATTCTCGCAGAGATATAGATGATGAAAGCTTCAGCTATCTACGGTTCGTCTCTCGCTCGCTAGTCCTCAGAGGTTCGTGTCGCGTCCTTCTGAACGGTCCTTGTCAACTCGCGCAGGTTATTCTCAAGTCGTTCAAGAAGCCCTCTACGTGATACCTACACTGTGGAACACGACACTCGCCTTCCTCAAAGACAGTAAAGCAGAAGAGAAAGGATGGTTCAAACCAAAGGAAAAAGAGGCAAATTGGTTGGATTTCATCAGCAATGATGAAGGGAAAAGCTACAATCTGAGGTGGGCTAGCTGAGGAGATAAGTCTGGTCGCCGTTACAAGCTCGAGCTGACGAGAAACGTCCATTGTATGCCAAAACAGGATGTTCTACAACAAGTATCGTTTTTTCCGTGTCTCTCTCTCGCTTTCGAACGACCCTAGCTGACGATGACCTCGCCCTTGTCGACTTCCATAGCTTTGAGATTGTCCATCGAAGCGTGAGTTCTCGACCGCTCGCCACGTTTTGACTCCCTGTGACCTGGATCTGAGCTCACTCCACTCCTTTCCTCCGACCTCGTTGCCTAGTTCTTCGAATCCGCTCCCTATCGTGCCTACACTTCCTACCTCAACGAATCCGGTGGATTCTACCTCGAACGCTGGGGTGACGCCCCGGTCCGAACAATCGCAACTTCTCTTTTCCTCGCGCGTCGAAAGTTCTACGATTTCTCAAAGATTACAGGGTATCAACACGAGTATCCAGAGTTTGAGTGTCCAGATTTGGAGTGGTGTGATTGTGATCCTGAGAAAAGTGGGAGGAATGGAGGGGGGAATTGGTAGAAGAAGAGAGAGAGAGGTTGAAAACTCGCTGGATTCGAGTCTCGCTGTACTTACAGGTTTTTTGTTCGTCGGATCTGCTCCGCTTGAGAGAGTTCAAGCTCTGTGTTGCTCTATTCCGTGCTTACCACGATGCAAGGACCGAAGGAGTAAGGCTCGCACGGTGTAGAGGTGAGAAACTCGCGAAAATGCAAAACTGCTCAAGACGAAAGCTTTCTCTCTCTCTCATCGTCAAAGGTATCGGAAAGTCTCTCTCGCGTACTCTCGATGATGACAGGATACTCGCGAAGGAAAGGATACTCGGAAGACGGAGGAGAAGAGGAAGAAGTTTACTAGATTTCAACAAGGTCGAACTCGCTCCAATAAAACAACACAAGTTACTCGGCTTTAAGCAGGCTCAGAGACAGAGCGCATCACCACACTACGTCGTACAGATGCTCCCTTCCCGAAGGAAAAAAGCACCCTGACAGCTCAATTCACGAAGGAATGAGAGGTACGAACGAGTTAAAAGGTCATCGACGGACACTGGGTAGTGTTCCGAGTTCTCGCTTCTAGAACGGTGAATACGCCTCGTAAATCATCGTGGCCTGTAAACAGTGTAGCTCGTTTGAAAGGAGCAAGACAACCAGAGAGAAACTATAACTAGATCCTGACTCTGTAGAGGACGAGAGAGAGTGTCAGTGGGAGAGTCTCTCTGAGCAGTGTAGTGAGGCTTGAACGTACGAGTTGGTCTTAGGGAGAAAAGAGAGGTCTCGGATTCAGAGAGGGTTTTGTGAGGTCGCGTTCGAAGAATTTCGACAAATCCCATCTCGCTCGTGGTGCATTTTTCTACCGCTCTTCCTCTCGTCTTTTTAGAGTTCCTCTGAGAGATTTTGAGGGAGCCATATCTTTGACAAACAAAGATGTCGGGTGACAATGGAGGTAGAACCTTGTCCTTCAGGTTGAAGTCGAGCAAAGGTCGTTCGCACAACAAAATTCGAACGAGACGACGCATCTTTCGCTCGGCCGCACGCTGCATTGAATAATCGTCCGGCTGCACAGCGTCTCAAAAGCATTCATCCGATCACCACCTCGACCTTTCGCGGGAGAAGGATTGGGAGAGAAGGGATAGGCGAAGTTGTAGCTCAGAGTCTTCGACATTCGAAGTAGTGTTATTGCCGGGCAATGAAGCGGACTGAGCTGAGAAGCAGGACCGACGGAAGAGCCTATACCTGGTTGTCGTCACGGGGAAGAAGCGAGTGCGGCAGCGGTCGAGAGTGGGCGAAAACCTCCCTGTCTCACGAAACTCGTCTAAAATCCCGTCTCTCCTCTCTTTCACCTCCCCGTGCCAATGATCCTGTGATGACGAATGTATAGCAGTCCTCCTCTGTCTATGCATAAGGCAACAACCTCCTCAACAACTTCCTTTCTATCGTTCTCGCGTATGCCGTCTGTCCCAATCTGTTCAACCTCGTCGGTGACATGTTCCCATTCGAGTTCAAATGTACCCTTCCTACTTTTCCCTACTCATCACGTCCGTAGTCGTCTCGAGTCAGCTCGTGTACAGTGAGAGGAGAGAGAGAGGGAGAGAGGACTTGCTCGCTTGAATTGACCGTTCGCGATCGCTGTCCACCGTTTCGCTGCTCCTTTATGGGTTTTCAGTTTCAGTTTCGTAGGTTTCCTGGCTAGGGCAAAAGCGGTAGCGGTTGTGGAGAAGGGAGAACGGAGGAGAGATGGAGATGGAGAAGGGAAAGATGGGAGACTCGTCGGTCGGCTGAGGAGTGAAGGTAGTCGGGTCGTCAAAGGTCTCAGTAGGGATAACATCTTGAATAGAATAACGTAATGGAGTGGAGGAAATGAAGAGCTTAGAATCTCGGTTCGCGACATTCTCTCTCCTCTCTCCTCTTCTCACACGACTTCTACAAATCCGACGCCTGATTAGATATGTCGGTACAGCTCAGTCCTTCATCCCAATTAGGGTTCCAACGTGAGTTCCACCCACCTCTCTTTCATTTCCGAATTGGAATTGAAACCGTGTCATCTCTCCACTTCTCCTCCCCTCCCTCTCTGTCACACCCATACAGGACCCCTTACGACTCTCGTGAAACGTACCTTATCAGTATCGAACCACAACCAACAGGCGATCGCGTACAAAGTTAAAACTACGGCCCCGAAACAATATTGCGTTCGACCCAACTCGGGTAGGATCGAACCGGGAGAAACGGTGGAAGTTCAAGTGTTGTTGCAACCGATGAAGGAAGATCCTCCTGCGGGAACGAAATGTCGAGACAAGTTTTTAGTTCAGTCCGTGATTATCACTCCCGAAAGAGAGAATATCCCTCTCACTGAACTCGTTAGTCCATCTACCGCGCTCTCTACTCTCTGGAGTGAGTGACTGATCATTATTTGCGCGCTCGACAGTGGGGAGTAGTCGAAAAAGACAAGGATTCGACCAACCGAATCGATCAAATTCACGAACAGAAAATTCGTTGTACTTATCTCCCTGCCGCCGACGAACCCGTCAACCAATCCATCCCCGAAGAACAACAACCCTCTGCCTCGACGATCTCGAAAGGAGATACGACCTTGAACCCGGATTCATCCTTCGTTTCAACGATTAACTCTACTTCTCCTTCCTCGAACTCTCCTTCCACTTCGAGCCCTGCTCAACTTCGATCTTCCTCCCCTCCTCTCACTTCAACCTCCTCTCTCCCTCCTCCTACCGGTTTTCCCTCTCTCGGTCAACCCACAACCTCAACCTCGACCTCTTCCCCAACTCAATCTCAATCCCGCGACATTCCCTCGTCCTCCACTTTGAACTCTTCCCCTTCTTCCCCTCAAACGACGACTTCTTCCTACGTCGATCAAGCGAAAGAAAAGGCCTCCTCGGCCGCTACAATCGCTACTGCATCCCTCGCCTCGGCCGCAACTGTCGCCGCTTCAGGACTCACAAACGTAGCTCATCAAATCGATCCCAACTCCAACTCCAACTCAACATCAGGAACCGATTCGTCTGAAGTTGAGAGATTAAAACGAGAATTGAGTTCGGCACGAACGGAGATCTCGAGTTTGAAATCGGAATTATCGTATTCTGGATTGAGGAATCGAGGAACTGGAGTCGTCTCGAGTGGAAAGGAAGAGGTAACGAGGGATGGCAGTAGTAAAGTTGTAGAGATGAGAGGTGCGGAAGGTGTACCGGTTCAAACGGTAGCGGCGATCGCGTTCGCTGTGTTTTTGTTCACTTGGTAAGCTCTTCTTCACCACTCGTCACTTGTATGGTGACGTAAAGCTGACGGTTTGTTTGTGAGCAGGATGTTCTTGTAAACAACCAAGCGAACGACTCTCTTCTGCTCGATTCCCCCTCTTTATCGCCTAGCCGTTTCTCCTTTCCCTTTCCCTCCGCCTTAAAACCTACCTTTCTCTCGACTTACTCTTCTTCTCGATAACAACACTGTAATTAACTAATACTCCGATCTCTCTCGCTCATATCCGTACTTTTCATTTTCTCGATTTTGTTTTCCTCTCCGTCGTGTTGCCTAGTTTCTCCCTTCTCTCCTTCTCTCTCCTCTTCGCTTCGTACAAAGTCTACTTCTTTATCCCATTTCGCTCGTCTCGACTCTTTGATCTCGAAATTTTAAATAGTACTCTGTCCCCTCTCGCAGTCCCCGAAGTTCGCTGATTGAGAAAGAAAGTAGGCAAAGATTGCAAGCTCGAACGAGTGAAAGAACGACGAATAACAGTAATGTAGATACAAAGGCGGGAGAGAAACGATTTGCGCTAATCAACTTGCATCTTCTCCTCTGTCGCTTCTCCTGTTTCTTCTCCTTGAGCTTGCTTCTGTTTACTCTTCCTCCTCTCCTCCAACCAAGTCTGAATTTGTCCCTTCAGTTCGACGGCATCGACAATATCTTCCCATTCGAACGGCTGTCGATTGAAAGGATCGGTACGATCAGAGAGGTAATGTTGTTTGATACTCGATCGATCGATGATTGTTCGAGAGAGGGGAAGGATGACGGGATCTCGCATGATTTCATAAGTGAGAGGATCTACTCAACCACGAATGCGAGTCAGTCAAAAATGAATTGGAAAGAAAGAGAGAATAGTGAGTGTGAGCTTACCGAGGAACTCGTCTGGAACTTCTCCCATCGCCTCGTCCTCCTCTTCAGCTAGTTTGATCGCTTCCACCTTGTCGACAAACGCCAAAATCTCCTTTACTTCCTCCTCCGTTTTGATCGAAGTTTTCCTCGCGATTCTCACTGCCCTTTCAAACAACCCCTTCGAATAACTCCTCCCATCCTTCGCGACGGCTTTCTCAAACTCCTCGAACGATCCCAACTGTTGGAAGATCGTCAAAACATCCGATAGTAACTCCTTCGGTCGAAACTTGTACGCTTCAGGGTTCTTCACTTTCAAGTCTTGACATTTCGGTCCTGCCAACAAGGACAAGTTCGCATCCAACATTGCGGCTAATCGATCGACGATTTCGGGAGTCAAGAATGGTCGAGTCGTTTCTTTCGAGAAGAGTTTCAGGAGTCGAAGGGATTCGACTCCGAGGTCGAGGTCGGAACGAACGGCCGATTCCCATTGTCGTAATTCTTTCTCCTTCTCTTGTCGTTCGGTATCGGGTAAGGAAGACCAGGAAGCTTCGTTGTCCATCAATCGTTGACGTTCCGTGATTCGACCGAGATGGGAGAGAGCGTCGTCGATCAGGTAGGTCGTATCGTTCATGAGCAAGTTGACGAATCGCACGTAACGTTCGTGGTTCCTACGATCGCGTGAATACGAGTCAGTACTTCGATTGTCCTACTGAGCTCGGGTCGAAAGATCGAAATACTGACAGAGATTCCCTTCTGAGCGATTCACGATGGGTAGGATTCGTCCAAACGAGTTTGAACAATTGAGTAATGTAATAACGGATGTTGAACTTGTCGTAGAACTGAGTGTGAGACCCGGTACTCTCGATTTCTGTTCGTGCACACGAGTAACAGATTAGCGTCACAGTGCAAGATCTGAGGCGTTCGAGAGTAACGAACCGATGTAGGCGTGTACGAGACAAGGCATGAGGTTCTTGAGTGCGAGAGCGTGGAAATTGAGGACATCTCCGAGACAACCTCGAGGGGAAGAATAAGTGGGTCGAGAGAGGTAAAACATGATCTATCATCGATCACACCGATTCTGTCAGCTTCTACACTGCTCTCAAGTAAGAGAGTAGTCGAAACTGACTTCGACGAATTGTCCTTTCAAGTAAGGGTTCTTCATGTAAGGAGTCGAAAGGAAAACGAGCATGAACGTCATTAATTCGTCTTGGGGAGTCTTTTCGAGTGCCTGAGGAGCGTATCTACAAGCGAGGTCATGTGTCAGTTCCTCGAAGGCGACGAAAGACGAGGAAGAGAGATAATTTACTTCGAAGTGAAAGAAAGGAACTCTGTGATATCCTCTATCAAGAACTCTGGCAACATCCTGAACACCTCTGGAGTCTTGTTCGGTAGCGGGAACCTTTCAACAACGTCAAAAGTGTAAGTACTCCCGATCCCCTCGAACAAAGGAAATCTAGGAGGCACTCACTCGATTTTCTGATGAGGATGTTTCCCTTTCGGATCGACCAATCTAACGAGCCACGCCATCATCAAATTCATATATCCGATACATTTCGCCAAGTATTCAGGGTCGAGGAGTTGAACTTCGTAACAAAGTAAATGAGATTTCCATTGTTCGATTTTTTTCTGTAGCTCGAAGCTCACTGCATCAGTCTAGTCCGCCATAGGTATCCAGAGACGATGAAAGCGATCCGAGAGCTCACCTTGTAACGATCGATAGCTTTCAAAGCTTGTTCTTCACCAGGAGAACCTCTCCAACTCGTATCAGCTTCCATTTCCCTCAATTGTCGATTCATGTGACTAATCTGTTCCGAGATTCCTTTGTGTTCTTTGATCGCGTGCATCGTACCGATATGGAGGTATTGAGCCGTGAGGAAGAAAACTTCCGTGATGAAATTCGGCGCCGGATCTGTAAATCCGACTTGCTCCGTTCAGGACGACTCGAGATCAAGGACCTGGGAGGAGAGAAAGACGTACGGGATTCGGTTGGGGGAACAGAGTAGTAGGCATCGGATTCTTGTTGAGTTGCACTGATTTTCGTTTCCTCCTTCACATCGATTCTCTTCGAATACTTGTAATAAAGTGGATCGATTTTATCAATCTGTCTCATGGCGACTCTTCTTCAGCTCGAGTCAACAATAGCTGAAGAAGATTCAATACTGACTTTGGTCAATCCAGCATCGAGGAAAGGTTCACACAACCCCAATAAAACGGTATGTAAATTAACGATGAATCCTTCCGTCGAGACCGTTCGAGGGTCGACTCGCATCGCAGCACGTTTCGAGTTGAGTTTCGCGACAGAGGCGAAGAATTCGAGCACGGATTCCCGGGCGGAGGGGGAAGAACGAACGAGGTTCGAGAGGATTCGGAAGAGTAAAGTCTGTGGGCAACGGGACGACGCTATAAGCTGACTGCAACATCAATGACGAGGCTGATAGGATCTCAAACCCACCTGGAGTCCAGCGAGAGTACCACGTAAACTCGTCGAAGCTGATTGAATATTTCCTTGTCCCATCGACGTCGGATCCGGGAAATAAGCTTGAGGTAAAGTAGTCTATCGTCGCTCAAGTACACTCAGCTCACTCGTCCTGAATCTTAACCAAGCGAGAGGTGGTCGACTTACGGCACCATCCGGGAACGAGCTCAATCTCAACCAAGGACCCCACAACGCTCTATACTCGAACTCCTCCGCCTTAACCTCTACCGCTCCACCTCCCTCCTCACCTTCACTCTCCTTGAGTGGATTCCACCCTCTCATCTCCGTCATCAACTTCGCGATCGGTTTCACTTCCGAGAGGTTTTGAATCGCCAACAAGATATCCCTCCAACCGATTCCGTTCGTCCCTGCCAAGTTCCCTCCTCCTCCGATATCGAGCTTGTTCAAGAGGAGGATTGAACCCCAACGTTGCAAGAGGGGGAGGAGAATCTCGTCGAGACCGGATTCGTGGTCGTTTGCTTCGGAGGGGGTGAAACGGAGAGAAAGATCGGTGAGGAGAGAAGGAAGGTCGGAGGACTGGAGGGGAAGTGGTTGAGGGAATTGAGAGGACGGGATGAGGAGTGGTTCGAGTTCGAAAGGTCCAACGGGTTTCGAGCTGGATCGCAAGAATGTCAGTCTTTTGCGAAAGGTTGAAGTTTGAAACGGAGAGAGTTCTTTCGTTGACTTACGTGATATGGTCTTGAGGAAACATTGTAGAATCCATCAATACCAACCCAATATAACTAACCAACAACGCCTTGATCTCGTTCAAAACATCCAGTCGTTTCTTCGCTTCTTCAGGATCCGAATCCTGTGTGTTTCTCCACTTCTTCAACTCTCTTCCTCAGAGTTCAAGGAGGAAAGAAAGCGCACCTTTTTCAATACAACCTTGTACCTCTCCGCCCTTTCTCGTTTCCAACAACCTCCGAGGAATTGGAACGCAGTTTCATCGCGAGATAAACTCGCGATTACGGTAACGAGTTCCGGGTCTTCCGTCATGTGGTCGGGAGTGAGGGATAGTCGTGAGAGGATTAGGCGGTCGGTGTATTCGGCTTTGAGCGGGACGGGTTGAGGGAGAGCTAAGAGATGTGAGGAGAGTGAGTGAGTTGCGAGAGGGAAATGAAGGGGAGAGCTCACAAGGTTCTTCAGCGATGAGCTCTTCGGCAACTTCTTTTAAATAGACGATCTGCCAATTCGACTTCATTGCTTGTTCGACCTGAACGCGCTCAGAGGAAGGTCAGCAGAGAGATTCGATTCGAAAGAGAATGGTGACTCACATCGAGGGTAACGTTCAAGATGTTTCCGACTGTCGTAGCTTCCCATTTCTCGAATGAATCCGTGAATTTTCCACTCGTTGCTTGTGAGGTAGAGGAAGAAGAGGAAGAAGTAGATTGAGGTGGGGATTTCTTGATTGTAATCTGTACAGGTTTCGGTACTGCCGGTGTAGTCGATGTAGAACTAGCGGGCTATAACAAGCGTACGATCGTCAGCTCAACCGGGAGACGAAGAAGAGAGGAGAGGAGAGATGATGACGAACTTTTGATGAAGAGGGAGTCGCGGCTGGGCGTGGCGAGGGAGCAGACGAGGTGGGTGTAGGACTATTGTCGGTACTTGTATTCGTCGTACTGGCTTGTTGTTGTTGCTGCTGCTGTTGGAGTTTGGCGATTCGTTTCAAGCGAATCTGAACGAACAACTCGTTAGTATCCGCTGTGAGGAGACCGAGAGGGGGGTAGGTTACCTTTTCAGCATCTGATAGAGGTGTTGGTTCACTCATTGTGAGGAAAGCGAGGTGTCGAGGAAGTGGAAGGAGGTCAAAGAGTGAACTCACTGAGGGGATTTCGCAAAGAACTGTCTCAATTTGTGTGGCTCGATCTTCGTGCGAACCAGTGAAGGTAGTTCATAAGTCGGCCAGGAGGTGCACAACCTGTCGATATATCTGAGACAGAGTGCGCTCTTTCTTCGCAACGAAACTTTACGGAAAAGCTGAGGTTCTTCGCAAGCGCTTGTCAATGCATTCATGTTGTCTGAAACTGCCCTTCTTTCTGGCTTCGACTTGCATGCCTTCAAGAGGGACGGAACAATGACCGAAGCCAGTGAATAAAACATACAGCTTGACGTTTCTTGATGTGAAATCATTCTACGATTTTTGTGTTTCGCAACGCTCGTTGCTGGCATCATTGTGCTGTCTTAGTCATATTTCGGTACTTCCTCTTCGAATCGTCACTATCTGTTGCTTGTAAGCAAGAACGGTGCAAAGCCTGAAGAGAGAGAAGCTTGAGCGACTCGACGAAAGTCAGCAGAAAATTCGACTCCTTGCAGCTTCGAGCATCAGCGAGTCGGAGCTTTCGTTGAAAATGGAGGCCGAACGAGGAGACGTAATGGTGAGCTCCTTGTAGATCTTGGAGAGTGACCGCCACTCGCAACAGCAACTGCGAGAGGAAATTCGAGAGAACTTGAAATCGTCTTCCACAAGGTTGATCCGGTTGCTTTCACCTCTTTCGAAGGCGATGGCCCCCAGCAACCGACAGCCCCCAGCAGCCGACAGCCCCCAGTCGACACGTTTGTCGTCAGGCTAGAGGAAAGGTGCCGCACCCTGAACCACATAGACTGTTGAGATTGAGCTTGGAAAAAAGAAAACGAAAGTAAAAATGCCACCCGAATGCGCAAGAGGCAGTGGAGCGGAGCGGAAGCAGCCGTTTGAAGACAGGTGTCGCATCGTTCATGAGTCCCACGTTACGAGATACCCTCAACAGAGCATTCGGGAAGAACCGCTTTCGCCTGCGAAATTCGATCAAACTTTCGCAAGTTGAGGACGGTGATCCACGCTGAACGTTACTGACCGGAATTGTCGCTGTTGTCTCGTTCAAGTCGTTAGT
Organism: Sporobolomyces salmoneus; assembly: GCF_050403485.1. Lineage (NCBI taxonomy): Eukaryota > Fungi > Basidiomycota > Microbotryomycetes > Sporidiobolales > Sporidiobolaceae > Sporobolomyces > Sporobolomyces salmoneus. Next base: position 41,850 of record NW_027481104.1, read on the forward strand.
ACCGCGTCGGACGAATGTCTCGCGAAGAACCGAAAGAGGGAAAGCGCGGGGCAGGGCAAAAAGGGGAGGAGAAAGAGAGAGAAAGAGAGGAGAACGAGCTCAATGTATGCAAATCTCTCAAATTTGAAATAGAAGATGAAATGCGATCGATTCGATGTACTTTACCGGTTCACTCTTTTCCCTCTCATTCACCCACCGCACACACGAACAGTACTCGTCTTATTGAATGCACTCGGTTTCTCCCCAACAGCAACATCAAGAACACTTCAAGTCTCTTTCTCTCCCAGTTTCCGACCCTTCCTCTTCAATCACTCTCACAGATAAGAGACCGACTCAACACGGAGCACAAGAAGCAGAAGAAGAGGAAGAGGAAGATGATATTACAGTCGAAGACCTACTCTACGATGCGCAGGTGAGTATCCATCTTGAAACGGTCCTGTGAAACGTTCGTCATTAACTCCCCTCTCCCTACCATTCACGCGGCTAGATGGAGATGATTGCGCATCGACACGATAGAGCTATTCATAAGCTAGAACAAGCAGTCGAAAGGAACAGTTCATCTGCGTGTGCGACTTTAGCCAAGTGAATACTGGATTTCCTCTTCTCAGTCTCTCGGTGCTCGCCGCTGACTGTGTAGAATCCATATCGCAGTCTCTACTCGAAGGGATATCAACATTCTTCGAGCTCTCCACCTCCTGCAGTAACAACACTCGGTTCACCATCAAATAACAGCAATTCTCCCCCTCCTCCTTCAGTCAACGTGAATGGGAATCGACCTCGAATGCCTCATCGTTCAACTTCCTGGAAGTGTCATCACCATCATTCGAGTCATCGATCACCTGAATCGTTGAAAGCGGCGGAACTGTACTTGAGAGGATTGGAAATCGAGTTGGAGAAACCGATACGAGGTTCGGGAGGAGGAGGAGGAGGAAAGAGAGGTAGAAAGGTGAAAGAAGAGAGTAGTAGTGAGGAAGAAAGAGCAGAAGGGAAATATTGGAGCGCACAAACTACGTTGGATCTCATCGTTGGTGTCAGTTCGAGTTCTCTTCAACTCCTTCCCTTTTCCGATTGAGCTGATGCGTTCACGAATTCACAGTTGACGGACGCTCATCGATTCGGAGTCCTCCAACCTCCCTCTGAAACATCCAACCCAACCGACTCTTTCGATTCACTCTGGAGTCGTTCCTCTCTCGTTTCTTCCCGAATCCTTTCTCACCCGACAATCGCCCCACTCCTTTCCTCCCTCCCATCCGACCCTTCTCTCTCCTTCCCGACCTCCCGAACTCCCACACCAGGAAATATGATCGCCCCCTCTCTTTCGCGTTCAACAAGCACTCAATCCCGTCGAAACCAATCCGTTTCACGATCCTACACTCACCCAGCAACCTCCATTGGGCTACCTCAAACCCGGAAACTAGAGTTGACGATCGCTATTCATGCACTGTATATCCTTGCGTTACAAGCTTTCTCTTCCCCTACTCCTACTCCTTCAGCATCGTCCCCTTATCTCTCAGCTATTTCGGGATTACCGACTCCCGACTCATCTCCTCTCTTGTTGGACCAAGCTCTTGCGCCTCTCTCGACGACGAACTCAGGCTCAACTCGGGAAGAAGGAGAAGGAGGAGGTGGAGGAAAACTCCAAGCGACGAACCTCTTCAACCTAATCCTCCTCCTCGCGAATCCTTTAGAGAACGGACCGATCGGAATCAAAGAAGGAGATGAATTAGTTTCTAGGGCTCAGAGACGATTGGCTGGATTGAAGGGGGAGAAGGTAGAGGGGGAAGAGGATTGGAAATTGGTTAAGAAGAGGAATAAAGGGAAGAAACGAGATGAAGGAAACGAGGAGTTGAAAGTACCGGACACTGCGATCACGTTGAATGGGCATGGGAAAGATCGAAGCGATGATTCAAGTTTAACGATCACTCCAGGAAACTTGGGATCAAGTCGAAGGAATTCGAAATTTCATTTCGCCCCAGAAGAAGAAGAAGAAGAAGACACCCTCGAATCGACTCCTCGAAAAGCTCCCTACCCTTCACCTCCCGTCACTCCACCACCCACCAATCATCATCCCGTCCCAAAATCCCTCCCTCCACTAACACTTGAAACCTCCTCCATCTCTCCTTCCTCCCAGAACACTAGTCTTCGTTCCCCACCTCTCGCATCCCCATTACAACCGAGGTATCATTCGAGACACTCACAATCTACTACTCATTTACTTTCTACCTCTACCTCGACTCCTTCAACCCCTCGACAACGAAGAGATTCGTTTCAATCCCAATCCTCCGCGTTCACTACTTTCGACCCCTCGTCGAGGTTACTGAGGAGAGTAGAAAGTTCAACTTCGGTTTGTACCGTCCCACCAGATTTCGGTGCGACGAGGGTATTCTCGAGGCTCGGAGACAAAGGGAAAGGGAAAACCGTTGATCTTGAGTCATCGTCGTCTCATTCACTCGGTTCGACCCTAGTCGGAAGAGGTGAAATCGTTGGAGTTTCGAGACATGCACGAACCTATAGAGACGGAGGAGAGGGAGAGACGGATAGGAAAGTTGGGAAAAATTGGTTATCCCGTTTCTTCTCAGTATCCGGCCTCAAACCAGTTCGAGAATTACCCTTATCATCGTCATCGACGTCGAGGAATGGAGCGAGTGAGGGAAATGGAGGTGGAGTGAGGGATCGATTGAAGGAGGCGTTGAAGAGGGATGAGGAAGCGGTTAATAGTAGGGAGAATAGCGTAGAGTATATCATGGATTGGGGGGATGAGGATCCACCTACCGAGGATGAGGACGACGTACACGCTCGGGAGGAGGAAGAGGAAGAAGAAACGGATCAACCAGTGTCTTCGAATCCACCTTCTTCTCCGACTGAATCCTCCTCCGACCCAGCTCAAAGAACTCCCATCTCCCTCGATCGACCTTCTACCACTACCTCAACAACACCGAAGGACTACCCCTCTAACGATCCACTCGAACGCTTGAAACCTCCCCCCAAATCGAATTCTTCCAAAACTTCCCTAAATTCAAAACGTTCTTTCCAACTAAACGACCCAACCTCCTCCTTCTCTTCCTCCGACTCCCTCCTTTCCCCCTCAAACGGCTCCCTCTCCTCTTCTAGTCGTCGTCGACATCGTCGACATCCTTCCTCTTCCTCCTCCTCCACCAACACAAACAATTTTCTTTCTCCCCTCTCCGCCTCCTCCTCTCAACCCGTTTCAACTTCCTCGACAAAGAAACCGAAGCCCGTCTCGATTGATCCCTTATTGTTGGAGTTGGAAAGGACTTCGAGAGTGGGGGTTAGAACGGTTTGTCAGAATTGTTGGAAAAAGGGATTGAATTATCCGGCTTGTAGGAGTTGTGGGAAATGTTATTGCTCGAGGGAATGTAGGGTCGGAGAGGGACATGCTTGTGTAAACGTAAACGCAGCGTAATAAGGGAGGGAGAGGGCATGAGTTGAGTTGCGCACGATTCGGAGTCTGTAGATTTTTTCGAGTTTTCTCCTTTTTGCTGTATCTTTCTTTCTTTTCTGTTTCACTGCTCTCTGCTGTAGCTTTTTCCTCCTAATCTGTATTACATAACGACTTCACTATTATATTTGCTCCTGCCATCCTCTCTTCCTAATTCTTCGTAGTTCATTTTGTCGTTATGCCTCCAAAAAATAAACGAAATATCGTTCTTTTCACTACTCTCACCGTGACGTCGCCACACGCTCTTCTTTCTTTCGCTCCAACCTCTCGTGTGTGATGCAAAGCGTTCCTTACTGTGCGAATCAGCGGAGTACTAGAAGCAGACGCCCGCACGCGAGAGCTCAAAAAGATGCGGTAAGAACTGTTTTTTTTTTTCGATTTCTCAACTTTTCGCTACCCAAATCGAATCCCCATCGAAGGATCCCATCCCCCATTCCCAGTTTCTTTCCCACCTACAACTGAACTTTCCTCCCGCTCCTCCTCTCGCGTAGGCTCAGGTTCAGGTTCAGGTTCAGGTTCCAATTTCTTACTTTTCCTCCTCAAAGGTTTCGTCTCCCTCGTCTCCCTCGTCGTCCTTGTTCTCTCCGAAGCGGGAGTCGCAGTAACAGATTCTGCTACAGTGCTGCTGGAGTTGGTGTGGCGAGTTGAACGTCGAGGAGTTGCGTTGGAGATGGGTTTCGAGAATGCGGCGGAAATGGGATCGGGTAAGGGTTCGTCGGAATCGTCTCCTGCTGCTTCGTCCTGCTGGGTGGGATTCTCGAGTGCGGGTTCTTTCGAGGTCTCTTCAGCGGTTTGTGTAGTAGTCGGGGTCGAGGAATAAGCGAACTAACCACCCAAGCTCCAAAAACTCATTAGTCTTTCCCACTCACTCCCTCGTCCTGATCCGCCGACTGAGGTACAAAGTAAGAAGGGAGCGAAGACATACTTGTTTAGCTTGATCCCTCAATTCACTGACCAACCCCGACAAATCGGCATAAAATTTCAAACCTTCTTCCAAGTTGTTCAAGATTTCGAGGTATTTCGAATGAGCTAGGGAGAACTCTTGGAGTAATTCTTGTCGTTTCGTTAGAGTCGTAGTCGTATTCCCAGTTTCGTTGGGGATGTCGCCAGAGGGGAGAGGGGAGGAGGAGGAAGAGGGTTGGGATTGAAGTTTACGTTGAAGGAGTGAAACGTAAGATGAATTCAAGGTCTGTTCGTCCGAATCAACACACGATATCAGTACATCCGTCGACTGGAATGTAGAGATTCAAGGTGAAAGTAACGAACCTTTAATGAATCGATTAAATCTCTATGTCGTTTCTGATTAATCCTCATCATTCCTTCCTCCTCTACCCTCCTCTTCAATCTATCCAATTCCCCACTCAATACTCCTTCATACTCCGCTAACCCACTCGGTTCTCCTCCTCCCTGTTGAGCTTGAGCAGAAGATAATTGTCTCGATTTCTCAATAACCCTCTCTCGAACGTTCTCATCCCCATCAGCCTCTACCCTACTCTTGATTCGTCGATAAAAACTTTCCCGTTCATCCCCCAATTCCCTCAATTCATCGATCGTCCCTCTCAATTTTCTCCTAAATTTCCTCACTTCCCCTTCCAGTTCCTCCTCCTCCCTCGTTCGTTCTCTTCTCTTCTCCCTCCCCTTCTCCCTTGGCTGAGGAGTTGAAGGTGGTGGGATCACAGAAGCGAGCGAAGAAGGACCGCTTTCGAGGAGGGAGAGTAGGGATTCGACCGAAGAGAATTTTTGACGAACGAGGGAATCGGACGAAGAGGCTTGCGAAATTAACTGGGAGAAATAGGAGAGTCGGTCTCGTAATGAGGTCGTGAGATCGTTTGGAGAAGAGGAGGAGGAGGTAGGGAGAGGGAGGGAGAGGTATTCATCCGTCTGCTCGCTAAACGCATCAGCTTTCAAGCTTCACCCCAGAGGAGAAGAGAGAGACAGGGAAAGCAAGGGAGACAAGAACGCACTTCTTGTAATAGTTCCCGATTGATTTGTGAAACTTTTTGAACGTCTTTGAAGAGTCTTTTCAGGCGGGAGATTCCTCCTAATCGGTTGATTTCTTCGGATTGTTCGATTAAATACTGTGGTACTATCGGTTGAGGTTTCAATTCCCTTTGAGCCGGTGTCGTTGTCGTCGTTGTTGAGGAGTAGGAGTCGGTTTCGTTTTCTTCGAGAGAAGCAGGGAGGTTCAGTTGATTCAGAGTCCTATTTTGATCGATAACCGTAAGCGTTACCCATCGCCCTCTCTCTCGAAAGTGACGAAGTGAGAATGCCTACTCGTTTAGCTCCCTCCCGCTGCCCTTGACCCATTCCTTCCCGACCCTTTCCTCGACCCAATTCAATTTTCGATCTTTCCAAACCCTCAATACTTCTCCAACTTCTTTCTTCTCGAGTTCCGCGAATACCCTGTCTCTCCTATCTAGGGCCTCATACGGGGAAGTGACGAGTCCGGGAGGTGTGGAGCGAGAGAGGGGGAAGGGAGTTATTGGCGGAAGGGAGCAATAGGGGGTCGGGTGGGAAAGATATATCAAGTCGTTATCCCTACGCGCAACACAGGAAGAGGGACGTCAGTGAGGGAAGAGAGAGACAGAGAGAAAGAGGAGAGGTACTTGTTAGCTCTTTTGAGATTATCTTCGAGTACTTTCAAGAACCCTTTAGAATCTTTCACGACGGTCTCTAATACCCCGTTGGTACTAGTCCCTTTCAGTAACTTGCCTTTGAGGGTTATCGTATCGGATAGGGTCGATTGAAGGATCGAAACGGAATGTGAGAGTCGACCGATTTCATCCCCGTACCTTGGAACGAGTACTCTCTCTCTTGTCAGACTACTTCCACTCGCGCGAGAGAGAGAAGAGGAATGCACGTACCTGTTGGCGCCCAAATCGTCGAGGGATCTCCGGAACTCCGCAACCGCCTCAAAGTGAACCTCCTTCAGTTTCAAGAACTTTGTCCATTCCTTATCAAAGCCACGACTCATACTCCAAGTTAATTACTCTGCTCTTTCGCGGAGTGTAACAGTCAAAACACACTCACAGTAGGTAGGTAGTCCGAAGGGAAGAACCTTAGACAATCCCTATAATGAATCGAAACTTGTTTCGCTAATTTCGAAATCGTTCCATTCTTTAACCTATCTATTTCACCCTCTCCTCTCCTCCTCATCAGGTTTCTCCTCTTCCACAGCGAGCAAAGGAGGTGAGAACGTACCGATAACAGATTTCTGCCATCCAATTTCCTGTATACTCGCTCTCAAATATTCCCTCCATCCCTCCATCACCTCTCTTCTCAAATCCCCGTCTCTTCCGACTCCTTCATCTTGAGGGGAAGGGAGGAAAGAGATCAATTTATCGATTGTACCGAGTGAGGATTGAAGGTGATTAATACTCGTTTTCAGTGAATCTGCCGTAGTCGTCGCAGAGGAGGAGGAAGAGGAAGAAGCTGAGGAGCGGTGTTGTAAAGCGAGATGAGAGTATAGAGAGGAGAGGTTATAGAGTGTCGAGAGGTACTCATATGAGAGGGATTGAATCGCAGGAGAAGAGGAAGCGGAAGAAGAAGAGGATTCGGGATTTGAAGCAGCAGTCGGAGAGGGAAGTGCGCCAGGAGGTAATGAAGCGGAGGAAGAAGAGGAGGGAGGGATGATTGGGTCGTAAGTGAATGAAGGACCTGACTATGTCATTGTCAGAGCGAGGGTTAGCTCGAGCAGAACCGAGAGAGGGAAGAGAGAGAGAGTTCTCTTTACGGTATCCGGAAATTTCTCCATCGTTAAACTCAATTGAGCTTGATACCTGTGGATTCCCTCGTGAAACACTCTCATTAGTCTTGTTCCAGGCCTAGTGAGTGAACAGACTACAGAAGGAGTATCGCACATGAGTAGTTTATCTAAACTATTCGTCATGATCAACGGAGTTCCATCTTGTCCGTAAATCTCTCTCCTGAGTTGGTCGAGTCGTAGGGCATCGGATTTGATATGATCTGGATGAGTGGAAGGGCATTCGAGGGAGACGTAGGAGATTAGAGGAGTGGAGAAATCGACCTGGGAAACAAACGAATGAGCTCAAGAATTCAGTGCCGGAAAGGGAGAGAATACGCACAGGATGTGTACGCTTGAAAGGGAGTGGGAAGAGGTTCGACATTGATCGAGCACAGGGGAAAGAAGAGGAAAGAAGTTCTGATTCTGACGCGCTCTTCTCCTCTTCCTCCCCCTCGATCCAGCCCTCCAACCTATCGACAACCTAGTCTAGGTCGACAGTTCTGAGATGGCGGCATCAGAAGTTCGGCAGCGTTCTTCAGTCTCGAGTAAATCGACTTCATCTTCAATCAACAACAAAGACAACACGTCGCTCTCCTCCTCCTCTTCTCCCTCATCAGTCGACGATGTGACACACGAGTTGGAATTTGGTGGAGCTCCTGGTACTCTCGCAATGATGATTGGATTCCCTCTGCTGTTCTATTATCTTTACGTTTGTTTGTTCTTCAATAACGGTAAATTCTCTCCTCTCTCTATCGAAAACCTGAGTCATGACTGATAGAGAAGCCCTGAGATGTAGCTCAATTTACTACGCCGACGAATGCGAGAACGATCTTTGGACCTGGAGGTTGGTGGGAATTCCTTAAATATATTTCGAAACTAGTCATCGAAGTGCGTTTCCCTCCCTCTCTCCCTCTCTCTCTCTGTCCTCATGACTGACTCTTTCCTTGTGTAGACTGCCTCGCCGACTAAACGAGCGACGACTCTCTACCTTTCCTTCCTCTCCCTCCAACTCGTTCTCGCGTTTATCCTCCCCGGAGTAACTCAACAAGGACTCCCCGTCTCCTCTCTCGGAGGCAAAACTCTCACATATCATTGCAACGCTTATTCCTGCGTCTACTCTACCGTTTTCATCGTCTACCTCGCTCATCATTTCCATTTCTTCCACTTATCCGAAATCATCGACTTGTACGGTCCCCTCCTCTCCGTCGCCTCCATTTCCGGGTTCCTCTTAGCGGGAGTCGTTTACTTATTTGGGGATAATTATCGAATGAGTGGAAACTGGATTTACGATTATTTCATGGGATCAACCCTGAATCCGAGGATTGGGAACGTCGATATAAAAATGTTTGCAGAGATTCGAATCAGTTGGACTTTATTGTTTGCGATTGCGATGGGTGGAGTAAGTAAACAGTATGAATTGTATGGAAGGACTAGTGGGAACGCTTGGTTGTTCGCGTATGGAACGGCGTTGTACTTGAACGCTTGTGCGAAAGTGAGTCTATCTATCTCTCCCTTCTCATTCTCGCGCTTTTGAGTGTGAGGAACTAAACGGGAGTGCGAGTGGATTAGGGTGAACAATATATCCCTCAAACTTGGGATATGAATTACGAAAAAGTACCTTACTCCCCTTTCTCTCTTCTTCCTTCTCTTTTCCCCTTCCTCCTCGCCCAAACTGACCTCGTTTCACTCGGATCAGTTCGGATGGCTCCTCTCCTACTGGAACCTCGCCGGAGTCCCGTTCTCTTACGCCTACCCAGCAATTTACATCTCGACTAGAGATCCTAGAGACCTAGAATTCCCGACTTGGGTATTGGTATCACTTTTCGTCGTGTTGACTGTCGCTCATTGTCTGTACGTTCGAGTTCCTCTTCTCCTAGCTTTGACGGTCGAGTTACTCGCTCGAACTTGACGAGTTCATTCGCTGACGCCTTCGGTTTGTTGAACTCACTCACTCGCTCGCGCTCGTTCGTTCGTTCAGGTTCGATATCGCCATGGCACAAAAATCTCATTTCAAAGCAGTCGAAACCAATACCTATATCAAACGTTACACTTTCCCTCAATTACCTTACGCTGAACTCGAGAATCCAAAGTATTTGAAGACGCATTTGGGAGGGAAGTTGTTATTGGGTGGTTTGTGGGGATATCTACGAAAGCCCAGTGAGTGGCTCCCCTCACACACTCTCTCTCGACGAGCGGAAGAAGGGAGCGAGCGAGGAAGGAAGGAGAATTTGGGGAATAAGCGTACTGACGGTTTTTCGATGCTCTCGCACTCGAACGATGGGATTTTAGATTACACATTCGATTCAATCCAAGCGATCATTTGGGGTATCTCATCAGGAGCAGGAACTAAGAGTTTGATCGTTTATTGGTATCCCGTTTTTCATGCCATCATGTTGTTACATCGTAATGGGAGGGATGACGCTAGGTAAGCTCTCTCGTTTCTCTCTCAGTCTCTCCCAGAAGGAGGAGTAAGAGAGGGGAACTGATGAGATGGGAAATTGGAGTGAACAGGTGTGCGAGGAAATATAAACAGGATTGGAAAGAGTATCAGAGGTTGGTACCTTATTCGTAAGTTCTCATCTCTCTCTTCTACCTACTAGTCGGAGACTGTTCCAGCAATCGATGTTGAGCGGGGTGCCGGAACTCGAGAGGTGTCAGTTTTCGTTTTCTAAGCTGATTTTCATCTTCACTCGCAGGTTCATCCCTTACATCTACTAAGGCCGTCGCCCTATCGCCTCACTCTCAATAACTCTCCTTCTCCCGCGAGACACTCTCGCTCGCTCGCTCGAGACGAGTCTTCTACTTCGATTTTTCCTTTCTCTCTCGCTCCATTTTCGCAATTTCCTTAGACCTTATCTTCTCCTCTTTTCCAAAAGCCCCTTAATTCGTTTTTTCGTGCTCTGTGTGTTCGTTCGAATATCATATACCATTCCCCATTCGAATCGTGTCGCAATCCCGAAAGTTCAATTGCGAATACAAATATGGTGAAATGAAATTGAACTATTCACCATTTTGAAATCGCTCGCTTCGACCTCTCTCCCGCTCTCGACTTTCACTCTATTCACCGATACGCGGGTATAGACTCAAGCGTTCATTCGACAACGATCGCCTCAAACCCCATCGACTGCGACTCGTCAAAAGTTCGACGTTCCGAACACTCTCGGCATCTCGTTCTTCCAACCCTCGACCCTCTTTCCCTCTCTCTCTCGCGCCGGTGACACGCGGGCCTCGTCTAGCCACTCACTATGGCTGTAAGTCTCCTCCTTACTCCCTTACCTCGCTCCCCGTCTCGGCATCCTCCCATCCCACGTCTTCGATGCGTGTCACCCATCCCTCTCCCTCCTCTCTCTCCTACTAACCCCCCTGCTTCTCTGTTTTCCACAGTCCTCGAATCGAGATGATCTCCTCTCCTCAAAGATCGCTTCGCTCGAACAACGTATTCAAAAAGAACGTAAAATCCTCGAAGGATTCCAAGCTATGAGATCCGCAACTTCTAACCAAGACGTAATCCGTACCTGCGAAGCAAAGATCAGAGAGTCGGTTAAAACGATTGGATGGTTTCAGGAGAGTGTGAGGGAATTACAAGTTAGGAACTCCCAAGCGGCAGGAGAGAAAAGTTTACCGACTATTCCACCTACGACGATGATGACACAAGCAGGAGCAGGAGGAACGGGAGGAGCAATGGTACCACCGGGAGCAGCACCAAGTTATGTACAACCGATGGGGTATGGTGCGAATCCGAGAGAAGTGGGAAGAGTTAATGCGAGGGATCAAGCTTTACCGATTGGAGCGGGAGGAGCAACTGTTTATTCCTCTGCTGGGACAGTCGCAGCAAAGACTCAATTTACGAATCTAGGTTAGTCATAGCCCTGTTCTCCCTCCGTGAGGATGAATCCGGGGTCGAGACTGACGAGAGAAATTGGTTCTTTTGAGATAGATTTAATCAAAGCGGATACTCCGTTAACTTCAGCGAAGATTTCGAGAATGTTACATCAACTTGAATTCAAGCTACATGTAGAACGTCAGTACAAAGAAGGGATTGATAAAATGGCGAAACTTTACCTTGTCGATGGGGATAAGAAAGCGAGGTCAGTTATCTTTCTCTCTTTTCTCTCGGAGGGGACTCGGAGCTGATGTGCGGTCGGGACTTTGACAGGGCTGATACGGAGAACAAGAGAGTAGAAAGTAAACAAAAAATGGTCTTGTTGAATCAAGCTTTGAAACGTTATAAAACTTTGGATGTTATGGGAGAATTAGGTGATGAAGATGATGGTTCGTCTCTCCCCTCCCATCCCTGCTATCTCTCCGAACTCCCGTACTGATCCCCCTCGAGTGATGTAGGTATCCCCGAAGATGTTAAAGCTAATCTCCGCCGTCCCCTCTCTGGAGCTCTCCAAATCACGATCAAACAAGCCCGGGACCTCGCTCACGCCCCTCAACCGAAGAAATCTAAACATCCTTCCGAAACCGTCATTTACGTCAAAGTCGAAGACACTCCACGAGCAAGAACTCACCCTTCTCGTACTGATCGTTGGAACGAAGATTTCGAAATTCACGTCGACAAGGCAAACGAGGTCGAAGTAACAATTTACGATAAATTACCCTCTGCTTCTTCGACTGGAGGAGAGGGAGGAGGAGGAGGAGGAGGAACGGCACCGGTACCTATTGGAATGTTATGGTTGAGATTGAGCGACGTAGTTGAAGAATTGAGGAGGAGGAAATTAGGGATGGAAGCGGGTCCTGGATGGGTTACGGCAGCGAGAGTAGCTCAGGGAAGTGGTGGGAGCGGTGGAAGTGGTTCGGGTCAGGTAGATGTACCGGTTACGGTTGGGAGGAACGAAACGCTTGGTGGTGGAGGAGGAGAGTTTGGGGGACCGGGAGGTGGAATGGGAAATGGGGGAAAGGGAGAAGGGATCGATGCGTGGTTTGCCGTGGAACCGGAGGGAGCGATCATGTTGCATCTCAATTTCGGTAAGTTTTTCTTTCTCTTCTCTCCTTCCCCAGTTTTTCCCCTTTCGCTGATTCTCTCTCTCTGCTTCTCGACTCGTAGTCAAATCGAACGTTCGTAAACGTCCTTACGATGCCGGAGGATTCGGACGACAAGGTGCCGTTCGAAAACGTAAAGAATCGATTCACGAACAAAACGGGCACAAATTCGTCGTCAAACAATTCTACACGGTCGTCCTCTGTGCCCTTTGTGGAGAGTTCTTACTCAAGGGAGCAGGGATGCAGTGCGAGGATTGTAAATACGCTTGTCACAAGAATTGTTACCAAAAAGTCGTGACGAAATGTATTTCGAAGTCTAATACTGATGCCGTAAGTCTACTCTCTCTCTCTTCACTCTGTCGAAGGGACGGAGATTGAAAGATAGAGGGATGAGCAGGACAAGGACGAAGAACAAATCAATCATCGAATTCCTCATCGATTCGAACCGATCACAAACATTTCTCCGAATTGGTGTTGTCATTGTGGACTCGTGCTTCCTCTCGGTCGTAAACAAGCGAGAAAGTGTTCAGGCGAGTCAATCTCTCAACCTCTCACTCGTTGCAGCCGATTACTGACTCTCCTCGCCGTCTGATTTCAGAATGCGGAGTGACGGCTCACACGGATTGCGTTCACCTCGTTCCCGATTTCTGTGGAATGTCGATGGAGATGGCGAACAAGTTACTCTCGGATATCAAGAGTATCAACAGTAACCGAAGGAGTGGACAACAACGAGTAGCAGCGAATCAACGAACTCCGGCTTCTCTCACTCAAACTCAAACTTCTCTCGCTTCAAGTGGAGGAGATCCTTACGGAAGAGTACCCGTTTCGTATGAATCACGACCTCAAGAACAACTTACCTCCGACGTTGGAAGACTCAATCTCGTCGGATCAGCTCAACCTCCTCCCGCTCAGCCTCAACAACTGAGAATCCCGGTTCCTCCAGTTTCGCCAAACCCTTACGATGGGATGCAACCTCCTTCTCCCGTACCTCCCGTCGCTCCTTCGACTGCCGGGATCGCCGTCGGTCCTCCTCAACCTCAAACTCCTTCGGCTCCAGCTCACGTCGTTCAACCCCCTCCTCGACAATCTTCCGCTTCGACCGCTTCTTCATTCGGCAACGATCCTCGAGATTCGATTGGAAGTCTAATCGGTGGATACGCAAGCGACGAACAACAACGTAGACAATCTCGCGAACACCAAGCGCAACAAAATCATCCTCCTTCTACTCACGTTCCTCCTCAATTCGCTCCTTACAAATCTCAACCCCAGTCTGCGGCTGCTCAAGAATCTCCTTACGCCGGTGGTCAATATGGTCAACCTCAGCAACAACAACAAACTCCTCCTCCTCCGAGAATGCCTCCTCAACCTCCGATCGCACCTTCGACCTCTCAACCTGGACAACTCTACTCCCCTGCTTCTCCGAATCGACTTCCTCCCGGTGCTTCTCAATCCCAACCTCTAGGTCCCTCTCCTTACGCAGGTTACCAAGCACCTCCTCCTCCCCAACAACAACAAATCGTTTCTCGACCTCCTCCCCAGCACCAGCAAGCCGTTGTCTCTCAACCTCCCGCGGCTCCGGTTGTCAATTCTCGAATGCCTCAACGTCGTATCGGTTTAGACGATTTCAATTTCCTCGCGGTATTAGGAAAAGGAAATTTCGGAAAAGTCATGTTGGCGGAAGAGAAGAAATCTTCTCAATTATACGCGATCAAGGTGCTCAAAAAGGAGTTTATTATCGAGAATGATGAAGTTGAATCGTACGTTTCCTCTCCCTTCTCCTCTCCCTCTCTCCCTTGCGTCTTCGATCGACAGACTGACGAGATGGGGATTGTTGAGGATAGAACGAAATCTGAAAAACGAGTATTCCTCGCCGCCGCACGAGAACGTCATCCCTTCTTGTTGGGTCTTCATTCTTGTTTCCAAACGGAAACGAGGATTTATTTCGTCATGGAATACGTTTCGGGAGGTGATTTGATGTTACATATTCAAAGGGAACAATTCACTCCTCGAAGGGCGAAGTTCTATGCCGCCGAAGTGTTGCTCGCGTTGGAGTATTTCCATAAGATGGGAATCGTCTACCGGTGAGCGCTCAACTTGAATAGAATCGAGTTTCATCTTTATTCGAGACTGATTTCTTTTTGTTCTGCTCGCGCAGTGATCTCAAACTCGATAACATTCTTCTCACTCTCGATGGACACGTCAAAGTTGCCGATTATGGATTATGTAAAGAAGATATGGCGTTCGGAAAGACGACTTCGACGTTTTGTGGTACCCCTGAATTCATGGCTCCCGAGGTTCATCTGACCCTCCCTCTCTCATCCTACGAGTCTATACTAACCACCTGAGTATGGACTGCAGATCATTCTCGAACAAAGGTACGGTCGAGCGGTCGATTGGTGGGCGTTCGGAGTTTTGATTTACGAAATGTTACTCGGACAATCTCCCTTCCGAGGTGACGACGAAGATGAAATTTTTGATGCGATTCTCGAAGACGAACCTCTCTATCCGATTCATATGCCGAAAGATTCAGTTTCGATTCTTCAAAAAGTGAGTTTCTCTTCTCCTCCTCCTTCTCTCCATCTCTAGTACTGACTCTTCTTCGCTCGCGAGTGTAGCTCCTCACGAAAGACCCTTCACGACGACTCGGAGCTTCTGAAGCCGACGCCGTCGAAATCAAATCTCATTTGTTCTTCAAAGATACGAATTGGGACGACGTCTTCCACAAACGAATCCCATCTCCTTTCTTCCCCGCGATTAGTTCGGCAACCGATACGAGCAATTTCGATTCGGAATTCACTTCGGAACAACCTACGCTCACGCCGGTTCATTCGACGTTGAGCGCGCAGGATCAAGGAGAATTCGCTGGGTTCTCGTACGGTGCAATCTCTCTCGATACAGACGTGTCGATGCGATTGGCTGACGATTGAACCTGTGCAGATGGACCGCGAACTGGGCTCAATAAGCTCGTCTCAAATCGAAAACGCATCTCTCTCTCTCTCTCTTTCCATCTATACTCTACTCTATCATGGACAATATCTGTCACTTTCTCCTCCTTCTCTCTCTAGAGATCTCACCTCTCTCCACCTCCCTAGACGGCATCCCTCTCTACCTCTTTTCGCCCAAACCTTCACCATTGCCTCTAATTCGTTTATTCTTCTTCACGAACTCATATTCCTTCCTCTCACGCCGCGCCTTTTGCTGTAGCTTATGTATTTGCCTCGAACACTTCTCCCTCCCTTCTCTCTCTCTCGAGATTCTTTCTCTCATCAGTATTCACGAATTCCTATTCTATTTTTCCCTTTTCCTCATCAAATTTCTTCTTCACTTTCTCTCATATGCAGTTCTTTAGTTCTCACTCTTGCTCTCTCTGGAAATTCATTCGAATCTCTCTCATTCCGTCCCGTTTGTCGGGTCCTCGAGACGACAGCATTTGCATTGTAACAGACCTGAAGAGGTCCAAATCTAGCGAAACTTGATCCATTCTCAAGAACCCGGATCGCTATCGCCTCAAGTAGCAGGCCAGGGATGATTCAAATCTGGCTTGAAGAACCGAACAATCGTCCCAGTTTGACAGCGACGCAGGTGCATGGGAAGCATTCGATTTTCGGATCAAAGCATTGAATTTTCTAGGAATCCGTCGAGTACGCCTTTTACACATCCTCCAATCGCATCAAGACAGTAACCACTGTGAGCTCATGTCCGGCCATCAGCTTCGCAGCTTGAAGGGGCTGCAGAGACGAAACGAGCTCACCCTTCCATAACGAAAACTGTTTTCTTCTGAAGAGTCGCTATCAGTTTCCCCATCTCGGGATAGGCTTCTCGAGTAATACTGAATTGAGTCAAGGGGTCGTCAATGAAGGTGTCGACTCCGAGTCTACTCGATCAAGGCACCGACTCGTTAACAACGAATGGCAGAGAAAGAACACGCAAAAACTTGCGAAACGAAAACTCGATCAGGCTCGAAGCGATCGATTTGTTTAACTGCCTCGGAGAGAGTCTTGAGGTACAGTGTGTTATCGGTTCCGAGCGGTAGAGGGTAATTGAGATTGGTTCCGAGAGCTGATGGACCTCCTCGCTCAGATTCGCTACCGGTGTAATCTATTCCGCTCCTCGTAAGTGAGCAGTGTCTCATCAGAAGAAATTCGACTCACATGGATAGTCTGGAGAGCCATGTAGCGAAACATAGAGCACGGACGGATCATTGAAGAAGATTTTGCTCGTACCTTTGCGAGACGGCGCAACGAAGACTCAGTACATCGCGTTCTTCGCAAACGGAGTGGAAGACTTGCCGTTCCCGTGGTGATAGTCGATGTCTAGAATCGCTACCTTCGGACGCCTTCGCTTTAGCGACCTGAGGGGAGTAGACTGGTAATCACGAACTGCGATCGCGATGTTGTTCAAGTAACAATACCCTCCACAGAGCGACTCGGTTGAATGGTGCCCAGGTGGGCGACTGCAGTATGTCAAAAGTTTAGCTCGGAAAGAACTCATCAAACTGAGCAAGCGAGCAACTGACCAGAGCGCAAATACCGCCGGAGCGAGAGCAGTATCGAGCCAGCGACTCGCCGTGAGCGCGACCTGGGCCGACGCGAGAGCAGCGATCCAAGTATCTTTCGTGATTGGAGCTGAGAGATCGAAAAAGAATTGACCTGCGAAATGTTAAGGTTTGCGAAAGAGATTTCCGAGTCAGCGCACTTCCGAGGGGCGAATTTGGGTCTTCAACGAACCGGTTCTCGCGATCGCCGATTTCTTGACGTTCTCAGGTAGTGTCGAACCGAGTAGCAAGTCGTTGCGAAGGAACGTCTCAGGCAAGACGGCGTCCTGTGTCGAATTGCGAAATCAGCTTGATCACGACGACTCGAGTCGAGAGACTTGCGTCACAGCGTACCTTGGATCCTCCTTCTGCAGTCCATTCGTCATAGATCTCCTTCAAGAAGTCGGTGTAGGCCCTCTCATGAACCCGGGAAATCGCTTCGTTCAACTCTTCCTTCGTCTCAACCTCTTGAGCCTGCAGGTCAAGCTCACATCCTTCGTAATGGTCTTTGTCAACTAGTAGAGTGTCGAGGATCCGGTGGTAGCGCTCAGGCGACTCGAAATAGGGTTGGAGACATCCCGAGAGGATTTCGTGAGGAGGATTGTGAGTGAGCGAGAGCGGGTTGTGGAAGATGAGCATAGGGTACTTGGAAGGCGTTGAGCTGGTCATAGTAGGTGCGCGATCGAGAAGTCGAGCTCGAGTGGGGAGAAGGAGAGGAAGAAACGATGATGAGATCACTCAACTTTGAGGATCTCTCTCGCATTGAGCGATCCGCGTGGCGAGGTGTTGTAGAGAGCGACGAAGGAAGCACGCTGGAAGAAGCGGAGCGAGAGACACTGTTGAAAGCGAGACGAGATTGAGCTTGTGCGAAAATGGCAAACTTGATCGCCTGTTCTCTCAACTCGCTAGACCAAAGGCGTTAAAGGACGAGGAGATGCAGCAAGTAGGTCTGAATGGCAGTGCAATAGGCAAGGAGTGGAGGGGGTATTCGACATTTTGACACGAGGAAACGATAGGTATAAAACGAAAACAAACGAGAAGAGGGTTGTCAACAGCCTTGCGAATGATTGAGAAGAGAGCGATCGAGAGAGATGAGAGAATGCGATTATAGGTGAGGTGAAGAGAGTGTCGGACATCAGACTTTCGAACCTCTTCGAGTGAGAAGACTGAGTAAGCCCCCGACGCTTCCTTTTCGTTTTTGGTTCGAGTATGCGGCGCTCTCTGGACTGAGAGAAGATCGTGATCGAGCGTTGATGTAACTACTTGGTACGAGGAGGGAAGAGGGCGAGTCGACGACCGAGACGGGAGGAGAAGGGGGAGAGATTCCTCGAATGCGAGGTTCAGAAGAAGAGGCGCAAAAAGTCGATGCCGAGGAAGGTTCTCGAGCGAGACGAGGGGGAGAGGGCGCGGATCGATAGGCGGAATTGACGAGAGGAGAGGTTGCGCGAGATCGTCGCTCGTATTCGGGAGAAGGAGGAGAGTGCCAGGGAGCGATTGTCGCTCGGTCGTTGTTCCTCCCGTAGGGTAAGGACGTAACGACTGGTGAGATCGAGTAAGCGTCGAAGTGTGTCGTTGGGAAGAATCCAGTTTGATCGAGGGAGAGATCGGGCGAGGAAGAGGGAGATGAAGAAGCTGAAACCGGGATAGTGAGACCGCTCGGTTGAAGGTGAGGTGAATGAACGCTCCTCGTCGCATCGGAGAGGGAGAGTCCGAGGAGTTCGTGAGAGGATTCGAGGATCGTCGAGCTTGAAGTCGAAGCTGAGGGTGCCGACATTTCTCGAACGAATCGATTCGAGTCGGCGACACTTGAAGCCGTACTCGTTGTTGATGCGATAGAGAGTGTGCCAGAAGATCGAGGTCGATATGCTTGTCGCAACGAGCGAGTTGATCGAGTCGAGGGTGGACGTGGAGACGAGGAAGAAGTGTGATTTCGATGAACCGGGTTCGCAAGAGGAAAAGAGCCAGATCGAACGTGAGGATTCGGTGCGTCGCAATTGAGTGTCGGTACTGGGGTGAGGAGGAATTCGAGTGTCGTAGGAGTTTCGGGACCCAGAGAATCGTAAGTGCTCGAAGGAGAGAGGGCCTTTGTACTCGTTGGCATAGTCGAAGGGTCTGGCACCGAGAATGCGGGAACGACTCCCGTGGCGGTTGCTGGTCTCCTCCTGACTTTCGGCTCTTCTACCCTCGCGCGAGTTCGTGCAGGTTGACCGAATGATTCAGATTGTTCCGATCTTCGACGACCAGTCGAGGGTCTGAAGGGTCTATCTTCGAGCATCGCTGTCTCGGGCGAAGGTTGTCGTTCAGGAGCAGGAATCTCAACGGTGGAGGGAGAAGGGTCGGGAGAGAGGTTGAGGCGAAGGTTGAAATCAGAGTGACGGCGAGCACCCATGGAACGAGCAGAGGAGAAAGTCGAGGGTAATCGAAGGAAAGAAGAGTTGAGTCGTTCCGGGACATTGACGGCAGCCAAGTGGATCGGTAGTCGGTCTAGGTCGAGGTGTCGTTCAGGAGCGAATGATCCACCACTTCGTTTGTAAGAAATCTATTCGAGTGAGTCGTCAGTGTTGAAAACGCGGTCAGGTGAAATCAGGATGGACTTACTCGTGGTCTGATCGTGTAGTTGATCCTGATGAACTTGTTCTCGCCCGTCTCTCCTAAACTCCATCGATGATTCGAAGAGGGTCGTGGTCTGAACTTCAACTGCGCCCTCGCCTCGACGAATCCGTTTTCCCCTTCCGACAACATCAGCGGCCACGAAGATCTTGCTACAGAGGTTGATGGAGAAGACGTCGAAGCGCGATCGGGAGGAGAAGGGGATCTTCGCCAGAGAAGTCGATCGTGTTCTTCTGTCGGTGTTGAGCTCGGAGTGTGAAAGGGAGAGATTGCGAGTTTCGGAGAGTCGTCAAGGCGGAAGAAGTCAAGAGGAATGTCGTCGATGACCGTCGAAGATGTCGAGCCGTAGAGGATTGTGACTTCGCGCGAAAGAATGAGTTCGAGGGATTTGAGGCAGAAAGTGGAAGAAGCGGGAGCGCGGAAGTGGACGGAGATCTCAGACGAATCGTTCCAACCGAGAGGTCGATTCGGGATGCGGATGTCGTAATCGAGAGGGATCGGGGAAGGAGAAGAAGTCCAAGCGAGGGGAGGGAGTGAGGGAGAAGAGAGAGCGGGGAGAGAATGCCGCAGGAGACTGACTTCACGAGGAGGAGCTGATGTCGGTCGATCTCGAGGGAACGTGAGAGCTAAGAAAGCGAGTAGTCGAGTATGTGAGCTTTGCTGTGAACTGAGATTTGATTCGTTTCGGATGTGACTTACTCGCTTCGAGCTTCCACGACGTCACGGCAGAATGACCCGGTACTTTTCCTAACATCATTCCCATCCTTGACAACCCTCGAGTTGACGGAGGAACGACGAGCTCGAACTCTTTTTCCCATTCTCCCATTTTCGCTGAACTCGAACCTTTCCCTGGTAACCATACGACCTCTTCCCTCACGACCTCCCTCGTCGTCGCTCTATTGAGGATGTCGATTCGAACGAGTCTGACGACGGCTGAACAGAGTTCGACTGGTTTCGGATGAGGATGTCGTTGATCGTATTTGACTGATAATTTCCCTCTCAACGTCACGTCCGTCAACCCGAATAGCCCATCGAACGGGAATTCGGGTGCGTTGGGGTTCCCGCGAGAGGGGAGGAGCGTTACGAGGAGCATAGTCGAAGAGTGAGAATGGAAAAGTTGCGAGATGTTAACGAATTGAGTTGCTTCAGTTTCTAGTTTCCATTCCTTCCGTTCGGCTGTTCGTGATTAGTGTAGAGTAGGATGGGGTAAGAGGGAAAGGAAGGGGATGTTCGATCGGTCAGGTCGGCGGTCGAAACAAAGTTGAATTAAAGAAACGTCGACGCGAAGATGAGAGGGGGTTTGGGTCGAAGAGAGCTTCGAGGGTGTTCGAGCCTATTCTGTGTCGTCTGTAAGGGCCCAATACTGTACGAGTTAGCCTTCCACATTCGCAGGAAGAAAGTGGAAACGAATCGAATTGAATGAGCGCACACTTAAATTTCGGCGTCTCGACTGAGTCGAAAGGCGGGGGATAAGGTTGAAACGACGACCGACTTGACGACGACCACCGAGTTGCTTGTAGCTGGTAGAGCGAGAGAGTCGAGGTGAAGAAAGTGAATGTGACGAGAACAAGGGGGAGGGAGGCGGTCAGCAAGACCCGGGAGAAAGTCGAACCTCCCAAGATCAACTAACAAATCGAGCCAAAGTTAGCGCAGAAAAAATAGGAGGATTCGATCGACTTTTTTCGGAGTGAACACCGCGAACTTCGCAACTTGCGTCCAAATTCGTTCAAATTCGCTTTGGTAACTCGTTCCAACGGTCCACCGTAGCTTCGAATCTTTTCGTGCGAGTGCGGAAGAGTCCATCGACGTGATCGATTACAGAGATGAATGAGCGAAGCGGCCAGACGGTCAGTCGTCTCGTTCAGAATTCTCACCCCCAGCGCTCTCTCTTTCTCTCTTGGCGATACGCACCTGAGCTTCTCCCCTTCAACGAACGACGAAGGGTTACGACGGAAAGATTAAGCTACCGAAGCGGAAACTTTCCGTGCAACGAAGCGCCGGAATATTGGATTTTGTTTTCTCGCGACGTGACGAGATAGATAGCCTCGGCCTCCTCCTAGGAGATTTCCTGGTGCTCGGCGGAAAGACAGTTCTAAGGTTCAGCTCGTCTCGTGAGCATGACTTGCGGAGAAAGGGAACCGAATACAATACAGTGCCGTAGCTCGAATCGAGTAATGAAAATCCGTGAGCTAAGTCACTCACGCTTTTGTATTCGAGCTACCCCCTGCGCTTCCAAGTCTCCCCGGCTCATGCCATCACAAGCATCTCAAATCGAACGATCCGTCTTGCATCGTTGAAGTCGTTTAGACGCAGTGGACTTGAGAATATAGAGCCGTCCTTTGTATTTGAAAAGTAGAGTAGAAACTAAGAGAAATTTGGCGTAACAGTCCGGGTAATGATTCGATCTGACGGCATTACAGAACAAGAACAAATGGGACTTTCGAGAGGTGGGTCGCGGGTCGGTCGGTCGGAGGAGAATTCGAAGACTTGGAAGGTGGGAAGAAAGAACTTCCGCTCTTTAGCGAGACTCCGGGTTGCTCAGCGTTCCCTTTCTTGACGTTTGCATAGACGGTGCATGTAAGCTATCGGAGTGAGTGGAAGGAGGAGAAGAGAGAAGCGCACTTGCAAATACAACTTCTACCACCGACCTCACATAGCGCGCCACGAACAGCTCCGTACTGTACAGAGTACAGTCTAGAGATGGCGCAACCATCGCCTACACCTTCGAGCGAGATAATCCACTTGGTTTCGACCTTTGCCGACACTCTCGATTCCCTTCCTCCATCCCTCACCCGCAGCCTCTCCGACCTGAAAGAACTTGATGCTGTACTATCAGGTGAGCTCTCTCATTGCGAATCGCTAAGTAAGCCGCGGCTGATTCCAAGATGGGAGAGACTGCAGGTTCACTCCAAAGCATCACCGACAAGTTGAAACTCTTGTCGGAAATGATGTATACTCCTCCTCCGGGCAGCACAGAAGCCGAGAATGAACCCAAGTACACTCCACTCGAACGGCTCAAGTTGTTGAGGGAAGTGACGGAGGACGCGAGGACGTTTCAAGTCGGTGGGGAAGACAAGATTAGAGTCGCTACCAATACTTGCGAGAGTGTGAGTACACTCCCTGAACGGTTCTATCGAGTGAGAGCTGAACGTGTTCTCGGTTGGTTCAGATTTCGACTTCGACTTCACACCTCGCAACTCTTTCTTCTCTCCTCCTCTCGTTCCTCCCCGGTCACCTCCTACCTCAACTCCCAGCTCCATCAGCTCCTCACGGCTATCCTGCATCTTCTACGCCCGCCTCCTCTCTCGCCCGTCGACAATTATTCGATTATCCCGCTTCTCGACAAGCAGCTCAACAAGCACCAAATCAACGATCTGCAGCCGCTTCTCGAGATCCTTACGATGTGAACCGAGGTAGATCGAGTGCCGCAAGTGGGAAGAAACGAGCTCAAGTCGATCCATATAACGGAATGATGGCGGCAGACGATTTCGCCTACGTTCCATCTGGAGGAGGAGGAGGCGGAGGAGGAGGATCATCTTCGAGTCGTAAACAACAAGACAACGCCTTCAAGGACCCTTCGCAACGTCACCCGAATCAGTACACGAAGAAACGAGCGCAAGCTCAAACGGGTTCGATCGGAGGAAGTCAGGGTGCGGCTGGATTCGCGGGAAGTGGGATTGGTTCGAGCATGACGGGGGCTCAGGGATCGAGCTTGTATCCTCCGATTCCATCTCATCCCTTGGGAATGACTGCAGTCGACGCAGTAAAGGAGAAACGTCGAGGTGCGGCAGAACCTCTCGCCCCCGCGATGAGTCAGAATGGGAACAGCAGTCGAGCGGGAAGTGTCGTAGGTGGAAATGGAGGATCTGTATACGGAGCAGCCGGAATAGCAAGTCAGGACGAATACAATTTGGCGACTCTTGGAGGTGGATCGAGTCAGAGAGCAGCGGCAAAGAGGAAACAGGAAGAAGTCGCAGGTGCGAGTAAACGCAGGAAGAAGGGGTGAGTTCTCGCTCGAGACGTATGGACTTGCTCGCCGGCTCGAGAGTCGCAGCAGCGACTTTCGAAAGAATTCGAACTGATTTTCTCTCTTCGTTGCGTAGAATCGACTCTCCCGACCCCGTCGCTCGTACTCTCCCAGGTCAAATCGCTGCTACGGCGAAAGCACCTCGTCGACAAGCTTCGACCATCTTGAACGAACCTCCTTCTCCCGCTCAACTTTTACCGCTCGAAGACGAATTCGAAGCGCTCGAAGGAGACGACGACGCCGACAAGACGTTGTATTGCTTCTGTCAACGAGTTAGTTTCGGAGAGATGATTGCTTGTGACGCTCCAGATTGTGAACACGAATGGGTGAGTTTTCAATTTTCGCAAAGACACGCTATTAGTTTGCGCTGTGCTGACGTTCTCCTGTTCTCTCATTCAGTTCCATCTCCCTTGTGTCGGACTCAAGAGTATTCCAGATGGTCGTTGGTTCTGCGATGAATGTCGAGTAAGTCTGTCCCTTCTCCCCTTCGAATTTGCGCTCAGGAAACTGAGACTCTTTCCTCATCAGCGCGCGAATCCCAAAAGCAAGAAACGAAGATAGATTCGAGCTTCGAAGGCAATTTCCTGCTCTTTACAATTCAGCCCGTCCGAATCGGGTCTCGACTTCTTCTCTTGCAAAATCCATGTTGTTCTCGGTTCTACCAGCAGATCGTTGCTCGTCTGGATCTGATGAAGATCGCCTCGAGAACGCAAGAGAGTACGTAAGCTCAGATCGTGTTGCGAGATTTCGGACACTTGTGCGATTTTCGCGGCGCTTGGACTAAGCCGCAAAGACTAGAACATTCGTTCTCTCTTTCGATTACATAGCAGTACGAGTAAGAGACTACAGTATCACGCTTACAAAAGAAGTAGCGCTGAGTGCTGAGTCAGTCGAAAGAAAAAAGAGACCTCCGCCGAAACGTCCGTTCGCTCTCGACCACCTCTCCTTACACATAGCATGCTCTTCTCTCCACGCTACCTCCTATAGAAACGATGTCAGATCACTACGACAACGAGAAGCCCCTCGGATCGCCTAGCTCGGAACAACACGCCCAACTCGGAGAACTTCCTCCAACAACTCGATCTCATTCCCACCTCTCCACTCAATCGACTGCTACTCCGATACCAGATCCTCAGAAGAATGTCAAGCGTCTTCCACCTATGCGAGAAGCGCTCAAGAAGACGGTACTGAGTGGAGTGATGTTGGTAGTCGTTTTCTGGGTGTGCGCCCTATGGTGAGTCTTCCCCTTGTCCCTGTCTCAAGTCCAAGTAGCTGATCAGATCCAACACCGCGACTGCAGGTTGTTCGGACTCTTTGTGAGCCCTTTTCCCTCACACTCTTCCTCCTTTTTCGGTTGACTGAACTTTCTATCCCCGTTCAGTATGATAACTCTCAGCACGCTCATCGGCTGCGTATCCTCGTAGTTGACTTTGATGGAGCTTCCGTCGGTGAGTCCCGCTCGCTCGAATCGTAAATATTCGATCAAAGGTGACTCAAAACTATCGCAGGTTCGGCTCTTCTCTCCTCGATTGCCCGAGTCAATGGCCAGAAGACATGGCCGACTTTCGTCGTCGAATCATCAAATACGAGCTCGCCCTCAGAAGTCCAACAACGAGTGTTTGATGGAGAGTTTTGGGGAGGTATTTACTCGAGTCCTGGAGCGACGAATCGATTCGAAGACGCTCTCGCCTCGAGTTCAGCTGCGAGCTCGTATGAACCGATGTCAGCACTCTACTATACAGGAAACGAAGTTAGATTCAATACCGTGAGTGCGAGATTCGTTCAGCTCCCTTTGTTCCGAATTGAGCTATACGAGTTCCGTATTCGCAGGCTTGGTCGGCATTCGTATTAGCGCCCTTGAACCGTATCGTGCAAAGCTCCGTTGCTACCTTCGCTCGAGAAACCGTCGCACCCCTTCTCGCGAGCGGAACAACCTACCCTTCCGAGTCGGCTGCCGTTTTGGCGAACCCAGTCGAGGCTTCTTTCGTCAACCTCGTTCCGTTCGAGTTTGGTAGTCGTATCGTTTACAACACGATTGGGTTCGTATTCCCTTCTTTGTTCCAGTTCTTCGTAAGTCTCCTTCTCGATCTTTCAATTCGAAACTGTTCTGATCGCTGCTTTCCTCGCAGTTCCTCCTCGCCGTGAATGGAGTATTCACCATGACCGGAGCCTATCGAGGCATGTCACTTCGACAACACTACAAGCTACGCATCCCTCTCGGTTTTGTTTGGACTCTCGTCAACGCTTTGTGTCTTGTTGGATGGGATTTGATTTTCAAGGAGTCGTTCTACATCTCGGCTAAGAACTTCTTTGGTCTTCTGGGAGTCATGTGGTGAGTGTTCCTCTCGAATTCGCTGAAAGAGCGTCAGATTCTGACTCATTTCGGTCGTTGCCTACAGGTTGAACAACTATATCACTTTCCTCTTCTTCGACTGTCTCGCGACTTTCGTTCCTCCAGCTTTCTTCTCTTACCCGACTGCGCTCTGGATCATCATTTCCGGTGAGCCTCGGTTTCCTACCTCGAAGCGAGAATTTTCGGACTGGTCTCACGCTTTTCCGATTTCGCAGTTGCCTCCGTCATCTACCCTCTCGAGCTAGCGAACGTGTTCTACCGCGTCCATTATGCCGTTCCAGCTCACGCGAGTGAGTCTATAACTCCAATCCTTTCTCCTTTTCCCGCTTCTTTCGCTCTCAAGCTGATACTTGCTTTCCTCTCGCTAGCCTGGGCAATCATGATCACCGTTCTCTCCCATGGAGGGGCAAATACGCTGCGTTACAACCTCCCAATCCTCTTCGCCTGGCTCGTTCTCCTTCAAGGGATTCTCGTCCTCGCACTTCGCAAACGAACAAGAGACGGAAGAATACCTCCGACGGAACAGCATGGGAGACCAAAGGGGGTGTAGGAGGTCGAAGGAGTGTAGTAGATTCGGATACACAGATTCACACGGTAATCACCTAATTTTCCGAGAAAGCGAAGATGCGGCGAAACGGAATCTACGAGATTCGCGAAAGCTGCGAGACGAGTTCATGCTCCGAGTAAGCGCTCAAGCTCTAGCACACAGCTCCTGAATGCAGTCAGCAGCCGAAAGTATACACTACTGTCGCACGCTGAGTCGAGTGAGGCTGGCAAAGTGCAAGGTGAGAAACTGGCGAGAATGCAAAACTGCTCGAGACGAAAGCTTTCGCTCTCTCTTCCAACGTCGAAGGTATCGGGGAGTTTCTCTCGCATACTCTCGATGATGAAAGGGTACTCTCGAAGAAGAAGGATACTCGGAGGACAGAGGAGGAAGTGTAGTAGATTTCACGAGGTCGAACTCGCTCCCAAAAACAACACAAGTTACTCAGCTTTAGCAGGCTCAGAGACAGAGCGCATCACCACACTACGTCGTACAGATGCTCCTTCCCGAAGGAAGAAAAGCACCCTGACAGCTCAATTCACGAAGGAATGAGAGGTACGAACGAGTTAAAAGGTCATCGACGGACACTGGGTAGTGTTCGAGTTCTCGCTTCTAGAACGGTGGATACGCCTCGTAAATCATCGTGGCCTGTAAACAGTGTAGCTCGTTTGAAAGGAGCAAGACAACCAGAGAGAAACTATAACTAGATCCTGACTCTGTAGAGCACGAGAGAGAGGGTCAATGAGAGAGTCTCTTGATTGAACAGTATAGTGAGGTTTGAACGTACGAGTTGGTCTTAGGGAGAAAAGAGAGGTCTCGGATTCAGAGAGGGTTTTGTGAGGTCGCGTTCAAAGAGTTTCGACAAATCCCATCTCGCTCGTGGTGCAAGTTTCTACCGCTCTTCCTCTCGTCTTTTTCGAGTTATCCTTAGAGACTCTCCAGGAAACGCCCTTCTGAACGTAGAAGATATCGAATGGCAATGGAGGGAGAAGACTGTCCCCCGGGTTGAAGTAGAGCAAAGGTCGTTCGCAAAATATTCGAACAAAACGAGTTCGAACGAGACGACTTTGCGTTCGCTAGACTAGTCCCGTCGCGCACGTTACACATGGGACCCTGTGACGTTCGTCGTCGACTGTGAAGAAACGATTCACGAAAGAGCACCCGAAACAGGGCAGCAAGCTTGAACTGTCGATTTCGAAACCTCGCGAGAACGACGCCTCGAAAGTTCTCGAGCTGGCATTGCCTCGTGAGCCTTGAAGGGTAGGTACGCTATGCGAGAGGGTATACAACGACTGTGAAGGCGGTAGAGCTGGAGCAAGGAACGCGCATGTATGAAGCGCAATCGAGGTGCGATTGTGAGCTTGAGGCTTCGCCTGCAAGCTGAGAGAGCTCGAACGAAACCCGCGGGACTCTAGCAGGAAGCCGTTACGAACAAGCGACACAATACTCAACAAAGCCATTGGAAATCCCGAGCGCGCGAAGAACATGTCCAGAAGCAGCGAGACGACAGCGAAAAAAAAATTCGAGATAAGACCCAGCTACAGCTGGCTTGATGCCCACCTTGTCGACCGAAGCTGCGATCACGTCCAGAGCAAGCATGGTAGCCTAGAAATCGGATCAAGAACCAAGAACGAAGATCGTTCGAAGTCAGGTCGCGGAAACGAAAAGAGGAGCTCCTTCCTTCAACCTTCGTCACGATGATGGAGCCTCGCTGGGCCACTGTAGACAATGCTCCGACCACGCCTGTCCTGTTCCTAAATGCTGCTTGCTGCTCGACGTTGCGGCGATTAGAGTCGATGTTGTCGATAGCATTCTCCGCGACGATTTCCCCTCTAACGTCCGCCCGCAACGGTCGTATCGCACCCACAGACGCTCTTCCACCCACCAACCTTTACGATAACGATCGAATCGTAGCGAGTTGCAGCGAAAGTATTCAATGATGTAGCTGGAATTTGAATCGGGTTTCGAAGAACGGGATTAGCTGCCGAAGGAGTTCCACCAAAGCGTGGTCGTTATGCGTCGACTGTCAATGCTTACACGAGCGAGAAGAGCGAAGAATAGGTCGATGACAGAGTCTGGAGAAGGGAGAGAAGTTTCTCTTGGCCAGATCTGTTTTTATCCTCTCTTCACTTCGATCCACTCCTTCGACCCTCTCACGACTCGATCAGAAGCACCTCGAGACTCAATCAAGCGAGTCAGACAGTCCCCGGCACTACTCTTTCGTCTCTCTCTCATCGCTCAACTCGGTCGGATCGAAATTCACGCCCCTACAACTCGTCGACCCCGCTCAGTTCTCCCTCGAATTCGATACTGAAAGACGCACAGAAGCGTTATAGAAGTTCTACCGCAAGATGGCGGAATCGGCGTTGTCATGGATGGTGAGGAGGTCAGAAGTGTTTCGTCCAGCGACGATGGACCCTGCCGATGCTGAACTTTACGAAGGAGCTGGTACTTTCGAAGAAGCTTCGTGAGTCCAATAACGCTCTTCTTGTCACCCTTCGTTCGTTGTCTTGGAGCGAGTCGAAGCGAGAAAGAGTGAAACTGACGATTTGTCTTTATTCAACTTCCCTTCGACAGACACGAGATGTTTACGGTTGTGACAGAAGTGAGTCTGCACGCTGAGGACCTTCGAGATGTGTTCAGAGACTGATCGTCCTTAATGAACTCAGGTCAACATCGTGCATCTCGCAATCACGATTCTAACCCTTTTCATCACTTTCTTCGGTCTCTTCTCGTGAGTTCACTCCAAGACGAAAGACAGAAGTATAAGCTGATGTGTATGAGCCGTCGACAGGGGTTTCATCAAGGAGCGAATGTACATTGGAGAAGCAATTATCGCAACTTGTTTCGGAATCGCTTTCTCGTACGTCTCTGCTCCGTCTCCCGAGTTCATCATCCGCGTGGAGGAGGCCTGACGTGAACCTCATTGCATAGATCATACGGTGCCGGTATTTTCGCGCCTCGCACTTGGGCAGCAGGTAGGTCAATTATCGTTTTGTCGTTCAAGGAGCATAAGCTAACCCTGCACTTCATCCCATTCCAGGTCATCATGCCGACGAGATTACCCTCGAACTCACTCGAATCGTCATCGCTCTATCAGTCTTTGCTGTCGGAGTCGAATTGCCCAAGTGAGTAAACTCTGTTCTTCTCGACTCCCGACCTGCCTCTGACCTCTTCGTCTTTGCAGGGCCTACGTTCTCCGACACTGGAAGAGTTTGGCCATGTTACTCGGACCCATGTCAGTCTCTCGATCTCTCTCCCGTTTTCTCGCTCGAATTTGCGCCTGACGCCCTCACTTTCGTCGAATCCTCGTAGCATGTTGATGGGATGGATGGTCGCCGGAGTTTTGATGTACGCGATCATTCCCGGACTCGAATTCTTGCCGGCTCTCGTCATCGCCGCGGGAGTAACTCCTACCGATCCGATTCTCGCTTCGTCGGTCGTTGGAAAAGGAAAATACGCTCAAGAACACGTACCGAGTCATATTCGACACATCTTACAAGCTGAATCGGGATGCAACGATGGTGCTGCGTTTCCTTTCCTCGTGAGTTCTCTCTCGCATGCGAAGTCTACTATCTTCCAGTTCGACGAGAAACTCACTCGTTTTTTGAACAGTATCTCGCCTTGTTCCTCCTCCTTCGTGGTACTCATTCGGTCGGAGAATCAATCGGTTACTGGATCCTCCTCGTCTTACTCTATCAAATTATTCTCGGAATCATCATCGGTGCCGTCGTGGGAATCGTCGCTCGCAAACTCCTCAAGTTCTCGAAGAGACGAGAATTGATCGATCGTGAATCAATGGTCGCGATGTATGTCGCTCTATCGTTGCTCGTTACCGGGTTGACGACGTTAGCTGGTTCGGATGATTTGTTGGCGGCTTTCGCTTGTGGAACCGCGTTCGCTTGGGATGATTGGTCAGTTCACGAGTCTTCCTCACTATCTCACCATCGATCTAGTGGGTTGACATTCTTGAGGACGTATAGGTTTACCGAATCTATCGAAGAATCCAATTTCTCCTCAACGATCGATCTACTCGCCAACTCTGCGATTTTCATTTACATCGGAGCCACGATGCCTTTCGCAGCTTGGAACAACGGTTACACGACTCTAGTACCTTGGAGGATGGTCTTGCTGTGTCTCGGGATCTTGACATTGAGGAGGCTACCGACAATGTTTGCGCTTCAATGGTGGATTCCCGATATTAAAACGAGGAGGGAAGCGTTGTTTGCGGGTCATTTCGGACCGATGGGTGTGGGAGCGATCTTTATCGTGAGTCTGACCCTCGAGCACGAACATCAGCGAGGGAAAACTGACAGAGTTGTTTCGGTTTCAGTCGACTTTGGCGGCGACGAAATTACCGACTCCTCAAATCCCTCCGCGGGACAACATTGAAACTCTCGCTCTCATTTGCGTTCCCGTCACTTACTGTATCGTTCTATCCTCGATTCTCGGTAAGCTTTCTCACCTTCTCTCATCTCTTCGAAACTCGTTTCGCTGACAACTTTCTCAATTGACCTTAGTTCACGGACTAACTATCTCCTTCTTCACCCTCGGTCGACGAGTTCACTCTCGCGTCCAATCCTTCTCTCGCACTCTCACCGCTCAATCCGGCAACTCTCGTTTCGGCACAACTTTCTCGATCTCGGGTCGCGACGGCGCGGCCGAACCTAGCTGGATGTCACGAGTCAAGCGGGCGACTCGAGCAGAAGATATCGTTATTAATCGGGATGACGATGAGAGTCCGGAAAGTTTGGCGGAGAAAGGAATTACGAGAAAAGGGAGTGAGGAAAGTGGGAGTGATACGCTCGCGGCGGGAGAAGGGAGGAAACGGAAGGGATCGAGCGAGGAGGAGGAAGACCAGGCTGGAGAAGAGTCGGCAGAGGAGGATAGTGGAGTCGCGGCGATGTTCGGAGCGGCTCCGGAAGGCAAAGTTGGAGCGGGAAAGAAGGAACAACTTAGGAATGAATCGAAGGAGAAGAAAAAGGAGAATGAGGAAGTCGAGGAGAAGGAATCGGATATCGAGGAGAGTGGTGGAGCCGAAGTCTCGAAAGAGGTTCAAACGGAGGAGGACGTCGAGAGGGGAAGGAAACGGGAAGCGATGCATGGAAGGGATGTCGCAGAGGATGAACGAAGGGAGGCAGACGACAATCCTCCGAGAAACATTCTTGGCGACATCGGAGCAGACGCGGACGATTCGAAGGAAGCTCGACAGAGGTACAAGGAGAAAATGGCGTCGAAGTCGGGTAAAGGGAAAGGAAAAGATCACGACGAGGAAGAGAGGAGGAGTAGGTCACCGTCTCCCATCAACAAACACCGAAAACAGAAACGAGATCCTAGGTTGGAAGCGAGATACTGTCGAGGAACTCAAACTTGGAAAGACGGCCGAAAGGTGAGCACTGATTCCCCTTTCTTTACTCTCGCTTGACTGGGCTGACCCCTGAGCTTATTCCGCGCAGATTATCATTGATCACGGAAATGGAGACGTCGAAGTCATCGATCCCGACGCAAGTCCCGAAGCGAGTCGAAAAGCAGAGAGACATCCTTCTCGACAAGTCCTGAACGTTCCCGACGGTATGATCGACGACGAGAAGGACCGAATGCGTACGAAACACGGCGAAGGAGACCACGAGGAAGGTGCCGTGAAACGAGTTGCTGCGAAGATGCTTCGTCAAGGTTCGTCGCTCGGAGCTGCTGTTCTCGGAACGGGACACAACGCCATCGAGAAGAAGATGTCACCGGAAGAGAAGGAGAGGAAGAGGAAGGAGAAGCTGGAGAGAGACGCTTGGTGTAGGAAAGAGAGACATTATCGAGATTCGAGTCCGTCGAGAGAAGAGGGAGACAAGGAATGGATCGAAGGTGACAAGGTGAGCTCACGAGTCTCCATCTATGTCTCTCGAATCGAATGCTGACTTCGATTCGATCTGCAGGTTGTCACGGAGCGACCAGACGGAAAGATTTCAGTTCGAGATTTGACGCCAAAGGAGAAACACGCTCGAGCGAAACGACACCTTTCCGCCCTCCAAGGACTCGGTCATTCGACTGAAGCTCTCGAAGCCGAATTCGCCAAGATCTTCGGCACTTCGAAACAGCGACAAGAAGAACCCCAATCTCGAGAACGAAAACCAGTCGCTTCAGGATCAGGTTCGAAACAGAGTGAATCAATGAAGAAGCAAGACTCTTCGACAGCACCTTCGACTCCTCGTGGCGATCAAGCTCGCTCTCGATCCCGAACTCCTTCCCCCGCTCCTCAACCGTCGAAAGGATTCGCTCTCACTCGCACGGATCGAATTGACCCTGTCTCGGACGATGAGGATGCAGCGGCCGAAGCCGAAGAAGCGCAAGAACAACCCCAATCTCTCAATTCCTCGACTTCGACTTCTCGACCTCCTCCCCGTCGACAAAACAGCTCGGCAATGTCCGTCGTTCGAGACCTCTTCCGTGTGAAAGACAACTCTTCTTCGACTCCTCGTGGATCACCCGAGACGAATCGTCATCAGTCGCCGGAAGCAGCAAACGATTCAGGTCCTTCGATCAGGTTCGCGAAAGTTGATCGTCCTGCGAGAGAAGGAGGAACAGCAGGATCGGGTAGACCTTTACCGGTTGTAGGAAGTGGGTTGAACGTCAGGAGGACGCCTTCGAAACGAGTCAACGAGTAGAATGAAAGCTCAACTTTGTATATATCTTTTCTCTCTCTCTTGGCAAAGCCTCTCTCTCTTGCACAAGCTCTCTCTCTTTGCCTTTACTTCTGATTTTCTACACCTCTCTAATCCACCTTGTCTCCTTAGCTTCTTTGCCATGCATCTCTATCGCAATCTATCATGCATCTGTTCTCCGTTGTAACTCTGCTCGCCGTTTCGGTTCCGCGACGCTTCTCGAGGATCTTGCGGCGAAGAACGGCTTCGACCGAGTTTCAAACATCCTCCTGGAGCAGAGAGAGACTGGTTGCAAGACACTCGTCTCTTGTACTTAAGAAATGCAGCGAGTTGCGCTGGCCGCGAATCTGATCTCAGAACTCAGCGAGCTTTGTTGTTTCTCACCTTTCACATCGACCAAGCTTCCGCTTCCGCCCACCTCGAACTCAAAGCACACCTAAATTACAATCAACGCTCCAGCGCGCCCCAGAACAACAAGCAGCGAAAGTTCGAGATCGTCATCTCTCTCCCCACTCGGGGTCATCTCAAGCTCTTTCCAGCGTGCCACGAACAGCGAACTGCCGTCGATGGACTGCTTGAAAGCTGTACAGACCTACTTGGACAAGATCGTGACGAATACACGAGGGATCAAAGTACTCTTGTTGGATCAAGACACGGTTCGTTCCTGGTCTCCTCTAGCCTCACTCGCTGTGACTGCGCTAACGACGATCGATTCCGTACAAGATAGACACCGATAGTATCTCTCGTGACGACTCAGTCAAACCTCCTACAGCATGAGATTTACCTGACAGATCGAATCGACAACCCTTCCCGACGCTCCACTGCTTCTTCAAGCGCACTACCTGGTGCATCCGCGTATCCACCGACTTCGACTGCAGCGGGAGGAGCCGAGAGATTACCTCATTTAAATTGTATCGTGATTCTGAGGCCGACGGAGGAATCGATTCAAGCTTGCGAGAATGAGCTACAGGAAGCGAGATACGGAGGGTACTGGCTATGTGCGTGTTGATTTCGCTCAGCTCAGGCGAAAGAGTAAAAGCTGAAGGAAGAGTCACGCAACAGATTTCACGAATTGTTTAACGAAAATGCAAATCGAAAGATTGGCCGAAGCTGATCGATTCGAGCTCGTTCAAGAAGTACAAGTACGTACTGCACTCTCCCTCGCTCGTCTTAGCGTCGCTGACTCTCGACCTACTGCGAAAAGGAATACTTTCTCGATTACTCGCCTCTCACTCCCTCTCATTTCTCGCTTTCCCTCCTCCCTACTCCACTGCATCCCTCCCCGACATATCGTACCTACCCCTTATACGGCTCGACTCCTTCCGAGTGGTCCCCCTCTTCACCATCCTACCAACTCCACCTCTCTCAACTTACCGCTCTCCTCCTTTCACTCAAGAAAAAGCCCATAATTCGGTACGAGCGCATGTCCTCACTGGCTCACAAACTCGGTCGCGATCTTCTCAATACGATCACTACCTCGAGTAGCTCAAATGAAGGTGGTGAGGGAGGAGGAGGAGGATTGTTCGATTTTCGAAGAAGCGAGAAATCCCCAATTTTGATTATCTTGGATCGGAGGAATGATCCCGTTACGCCATTGTTGACGCAATGGACGTATCAGGGGATGGTACACGAGGAATTGGGGATCGTTAATGGACGAGTTTCGCTTCAGGACGCTCCGGACGTTCGAGAAGAATTGAAGGTTCGCTCCGTCTCGATCTCACTCACCCTTAAGTACGAGGCTGAGTGTATTTTCGTGCTTCGGTCGACAGGAATTAGTATTGAGTCCAGATCAAGATCCATTCTTCAAGAAGACGATGTATGATAATTTTGGTGACTTGGGAGCTCATTTGAGTGAATACGTCAACGAGTATGGGAAATCTAGTCAAGTTGGGAAACAACTCGAAACTGTAAAGGATATGAAACGGTCAGTCTCTCCTTGTCTCCATTCTCATTCGAAACCCTCTCGTCGCTCGGAATCGAATCGAGCTGATCTCGTTTTTATTTTCATCGTTCCCGTAGGTTCATCGACGAATACCCCGAATTCCGTAAACTCGGTTCAAACGTCTCTAAACACGTCGCCCTCGTCGGAGAACTATCTCGACTCGTTGAAAAACGCAAACTCCTCGAGATTAGTGAACTCGAACAAAGTCTCGCTGCGAACGAGTCCCATTCGCAAGATCTTCGGGTCAGCACTGGGTCTTTCTCATTCTTTGCATTCTTGCTTCCGAGAACGCTGACGATGTCGGTGCTTCTTTGTTGACAGGCAGTTCAAGCGGCGATTGAATCGGGCGAAGAAGTTTCGAGTAGTGCGAAATTGAGATTGGCGATTTTGTACGCTTTGAGGTATCAGAAGTTACCGGGGAACCAGATTGGACAGATCGTAGAGCTGTTACGGAGACAGGGGGTCGAGGATGCAGAGGTGAGTCGAGAATTGTCTCGTTTCGTTTGATCGTTTTTGTTTGCAACATCAAAGACTGACCCTCTTTGCTCACGCTCGTTACGCTGCGGCCCAACGATTGTCTAGATGGTGAATATCATGCTCGGATTTGCCGGATCTGAACAAAGACAAGACGATCTATTCTCGAACGAAAACATCTTCTCTCGAGGAAAATCAGCTTTGAAAGGTCTCAAGGTACGCTTCAGTCTATCTTGCTCCTCACGAGCTAAAGCGTGACACTTTCGTCTGTCGGAATAGGGAGTTGAGAACGTCTACACTCAGCACAAACCTCATTTAGCGGAAACTCTAGATTTGCTACTGAGAGGGAGATTGAAGGAGTCGAGTTATCCGTTCATCGAAGGTCAACATGGACACCCAGCGTCTGCTCAGCCGTCTTCGTACGCTGGTGGGTCGAATGCTCAGCAAGGAAGCGGAGGCGTTTATTCTCGGTACGCTCGTTTCCCTTCCTTTCTTCTCTCTTCCGCAACTGACGCCACTCAACGTGACATAGACCGCAAGACGTGATCCTCTTCATGATTGGCGGGACAACCTACGAAGAAGCTCGCTACGTAGCTCAACTCAACGCGCAATTCGAATCAGGTCAAGGTCTCTCCGGATCCGTCGGCCCTTCTTCCGGCGTTGGATCATCGAGAGAAGGAGGGAATATCGGAGTTGGAATGAGGATCTTGTTGGGTGGGACTTGCGTGCATAATAGTAAAACGTCAGTCGAACTTCCCTCGCGAACGAGACGAAACGAAAACTGATGATCGAGCTCGAATAGATTCTTGCAAATGGTTCGAGACGCTTCTTTCTCGTTCCCCGCTCCGACTTACACTTCAGCGACTTCGAATCTTTCGCATCCTGCCTCCTCCTCTGCATTCTCGGCTCCTCCAACGACAACTTCGAATTATTCTCAACCTCCGTCAACATCTCGGGACAATTACGCACTCAACATCGGACCCGTTTCCCTCAACGTCGATCATCGAGTTGGGAATACGCTAGAAGCAGCAACGGACGCCGCGAGAGATGGGTTGAAAGATTTGTTCGGGAAAGTGAGGAGTCGCGTCGATGGAGTTAGATTGAATTGAGTAGTAACTCAAACTCGTCTTTCAGCTGTTGTAATCGACTTGCTGGAGCCTCGACAAGGAAGAGAATGAGAGGGGAGATGCGAAGAAGCTGTGTCGCGAGAAATTCTTTTCTATTGTCGGCTTCGCCTCGATTGCGCTCTCAACTTTTCTTGCTCTGAGCTCGTCATCCGTATTTTCTCGACTTCCAAGAGGATGCGCGGGCGGCAGAAACGGCGCAAACACGCGACAACGACAGCTTGCGAAGGGAACGTTTTTGACTTCTCTGGCTGTGTTCTTTCTCTCGAGCTATATTTCTCTGTCGAGATTGGTTCCATCTCCCGTCTCGTAGGAGCCAAGAGCTGTCACTTCTTCCGCCCCGCCTCACCAGCGCACGCTCAGCAAGGCGAGGCAAGAGGAAGAGGAAAGCGAGCGAGCCTCGTTTTGTCCTGTTTTGACGTCGAGAACTCCAAGCTCTCGTCCAACGCATCAGCAGCGAGGCGAACCCTAGTTCTCGTATGCTCGATTGCTGCGTTAGTCTCTCGCGTAGTGAACGTATAGTGGAGACGAGATGCTGCGAATCGAGAGCTTTCGCACGAGATCCTTGCGCTCGTTCGAACCGCAAACTATTCTCTCGTCTCTCAGCAGACAACAGCAACGAATGAATGCGACAAAACTATCGAGGTAGGATTGTATTGAACGAGAGTGAGAAGAACTAGTACACATGAGGGTAGAAGAAAAGAGAAAGAGCAAATCAGAAACAGTCTAGAGTAGTTTGGCGAGCGGATCAGAGCTGATGA
Organism: Sporobolomyces salmoneus; assembly: GCF_050403485.1. Lineage (NCBI taxonomy): Eukaryota > Fungi > Basidiomycota > Microbotryomycetes > Sporidiobolales > Sporidiobolaceae > Sporobolomyces > Sporobolomyces salmoneus. Next base: position 79,063 of record NW_027481104.1, read on the forward strand.
TGATGAACGCGAGCGCGATGTAGAATAGGAGGTAAAGGGAATGCCGGAGTGAGTGAGTGAGGGAAAAGGGGAATCGAAACAACCGTAGAGCGAAAAGTGTACAAGCTGAAAGCTGAGAGAGGGCGAGAGAGCGAAGGGTGATTGTTTACCACCTTCCTCCTCCTCCTCCTCCGTATCCTCCTCCTCCACCGTAGCCTCCTCCTCCTCCACCTATCGAGAAAAACGATCGAACGCGAACCGAGTCAGTGATCGATCAAAGTTGAAAAGCGTGAGAAAGTGAGACTCACCTCGTCCTCCTCCTCCACCTCGGTAACCACCTCGTCCTCGTCCTCCTCCACCACGACCTCCTCCACCACCAAAGTGAGCGATCTCTTGCAATTGAGGCGGTACGACTTGTTTCGCGTCGCTCAATATTTTCGTCAAATCCTTCGCGAGTTTCCCTTGGTCGGGAGTGATGTACGAGTAGGCGGTTCCCTTCGCTCCAGCACGACCAGTTCGTCCGATTCGGTGAATGTAGTCCTAATAGAGAGGGAGAGAGAGAGAAGTCAGCCAAACTCGGTCAAGACGGAAAGAAAATCGCTTTTCTTCGCGCAAGTCCCCAAGTCGGGTCAAGAAGACAGCAAGAGCCAAGAGAGCTAGAACTTACTTCAACGCCATTAGGCATGTCATAGTTGATCTGTGAAGAGGCGGAGGGTATTGGAAGAAGAGGGAGATGAAGAGGAATAAGTCGAGTCAGTTTTCTGCTGCGCAAGAAAGTTTCGACGATAGGGAAAGAGAACGTACGACGTAAGCGACATCCTTGACATCTATTGACGAGAGAAAGGGGGGGACAAGAGAAAGTGAAAAGTCAGTAAAAAAAGCTCAAAACTCGAAACTTGCGAAACTCGTTCTCCTCGTCTCGCCAACTCCATTATCGCTCCAAACACTGCTCATAGCTCCCTTCTCCAGTCGTCTCGTATCGCATCTTGCTTGCTCGCGCTCTGCTCGTCGTTGCTCGTCGGTCCAGGAAGTCGAAAGAAATCGAAGAAAATCGAGAGGAAGTCGAGAGGAAGGCTGAAGGAAACGCTCAACTTTCTCGACGTGCAAAACTCGGGCACGGTCGGAAACGAGTTAAGGAGCATACAACGCTGAGGGGGAAAGAGATAACCACGATGAGATCGTTGTTCGCTCAGCTCAGGTCTCGTCAATGAAGACGGAAAGGAAGGGGAGGGGTCGAAAGGTTCGTTGCATTGCGAGGATTGGAAACTTGAAGCGATTGCGACGACGACGACGACGACCCGATCATGCATTCAAACGGAGGAACTACTCGAGTAACTAAGAAGGGAATCCTCTGAACATCTCGTTTTTTTTCGTAACTACCATTTCTAAACTGCCACACAGACGATTGAGAAGAGAGGGAGATAGACGTGGATGGAAACCACGGTCATCAATTCTCTATCGTCCGGATACGAGCAGGAAAGAAAGGAGAACTTTTGAGACAGAGGAGATCCTTCTTTCTTTTCTCGAGGCCGTAGTTCATCCTGAAGCGAATGACCGTCAATGGAAGAGAATCCTCCTCCTCCAGAGGTCGAAGACCTTGATCCCGACAGTTAAGTCGAAAAAGTCGCCGTCGAAAGATGTCGAAGGCGCGGTGATTCTTCGGAGCCGGTGTCGAAGTGGGCGAGCACGAGCGACGAGGAAGAGCAAGCAAGCGAGAGCGGCGATACTGGAGAGACACCACGAAAAGACCGTCCTAGCAAAATCAAGAGAAATCGAACAACTTACCGAGACCACGAGAAGCGACATCCGTCGCAATCTAACTCTCGAAATCGCATCAGTTTCTCGTTCTCACACGATTTGAGAGAACAGAGAGTTAAAACTGACCATGATAGGACTCCTTCCACTCTTGAACTCTCCGAGAACCCAATCTCGCTCCTGTTGTTGTTTGTCTCCGTGAATCGCAAGTGCGGGCCAGCCGTCTTGTCGGAGGTATTTCGTGAGGTCGTCGGCGACCCTCTTGGTTCCGATGAACTTTTTGTTGTCAATCGAGCGAGGTGTGTCAGTTCGGAAGGGGGAAAGTCGAGAGAAGGAGGGAGAAGAAAGAAAGAAAGAAAACTTACGATCAAAACTTTGGCGTTTTCGGAAGAAATCTTTTCGAGGTGTTTGATGAGTCTGAACAAGAACGAGCGAATCAGAGACACGCTCTCAAGTACAGAGAGAGTAGGAGAAGAGGACTCACTTTCCACGTTTCTCGAAATCGGAGCAAACTTCAACGATTTGAGTAATGTTGACGTTCGCAGACAATTCGAGAGATCCGATTTGAACTTGAATGAAATCCTTGAGGTAAGTGTGAGCGAGGCGTTGAACTTCTTTCGGCCACGTCGCAGAGAACATGAGAGCTGTCACAAGAATACGAGAATCAGTTCACGAGTTCAAATAGAATTTCGGAGGAGGAGGCGGAACGACTCGAACTCGAGACAAGTCGAATCGATCCGAACCTCATTCGGAGAGAGAGCGCTCACTTTGACGATCAGGACGAATTTGTTCGAGAATCTTCTTGATTTGAGGTTCGAATCCCATGTCGAGCATACGATCGGCTTCATCCATAACGAGGTAGGTAACACGACGAAGGTTGGTCTTTCCAGATTCGAGCATATCGATGAGACGTCCCGGGGTAGCGATAACGATTTCGGAACCACGTTGAAGGTCGCGAATTTGACCTCCTTTCGGAACTCCTCCGTAAACGCAAGTGTTTCGAATCCTCGACGACGAACCGAATTTCGTGCATTCTTCTTGAATTTGAACGGCCAATTCACGAGTAGGAGCGAGGATGAGGACGATAGGACCATCACCGGGGGAGAGGAGGGGTTGAGCGTTGATGTGGATCATGGCGGGGAGGGCGAAAGAGATGGTCTTTCCGGAACCGGTAGCCGAAATCGCGACGAGATCACGTCCAGAGAGAGCCATAGGCCAAGCTTGACATTGAATCGGGGAGGGAGCGGTGAATCCAGCTCGCTTGATCTCCGCCATAATGTAAGAAGGGAAATTCATCTCATCGAAATTCGTCACCGGTTTAGGGATATGATTTCCGAAGATCTGAATCTCCTTCTCACGACGGTATTCAGTGACCTCGCGTTCGGAACGAGCGGCAACTCGTTTGTCCTCTTCGTAGAAATTCTTCTCGAACTTGATGAGGGTCGCGGGGTCCCAGTTCTGAGCGCGAAGACCGTCTCCAAGGTTGCTCACTGTGGATGGAACAGCGTCAGTCTCGAAGTGCATGTGTGTGTGAGAGTGTGAATGAAGAGAGAACTTACTTCGGTCACCTCCGAATCCTCCTCCTCCGCCGTATCCTCCCCCTCCTCCACCATATCCTCCTCCTCCACCACCGTAGCCTATTCAACACGATCAAATACTCATCAGTGAACCGATCAAAAGGGATAAGAAAGGGGTAAAGGCAGTGAGAGAAGAAGAGTTGAACGCGAGTCTAACCTCCATAAGATTGGTACGAACCTCCTCCTCCTCCTCCGCCATAGCCACCTCCTCCACCTCCACCGTATCCACCGCCGCCGCCACCTAGATCGAGCGAGAAAGAGGAGCGAGTCAGTTTAAATTGTTTTTTTGATGAAAAAAGGGAGAAGGGGGAGCGTGGCGATCAGAGGGAAGGAGAACGAACCGTATGATCCGTATCCAGACATGTTATCTGTTTGCTTTGTCTTAAAGAGTGTAAAGGGGGATCGAAACTCGTCTGTGAGCGAGTCGTGTCGAGGTTGAAAAGAAAGTGAAGAGAAGAGAAGAAGAGAAAGAGATGAAAAAGTCAAAGAGAGGGATTTTCACCAAACTACTCGCATCCTCGCTCGACTCGGCTATGTTACTCCCGCATCGAACGGCGTGGACGACTCCACTAGAATTCCAATCGGTCTATTCAGACTTGTTCGAATCGGATGGAGATACAACTCGACAAAGAACTGCACTTTCTCGGGTACGTCTCAACTCTCTGTCGCATCAAGCTCTGTACTGATGTAGGAAGTATGCGAGTGAACAGATAGCAGTCTGGCAATCGCGCAACTTGTGTCCTAGCGCCGTCGAATCAACCGCAAACTTGTTGAATCTGATTCTACTCGACTCTTCGCCCAGCTCCTCCTGTCATTCCCCGCGACCTTCAAGCTCCCAACTACGATTGAGCTACTCGATGACCCTAATCAGATTCGTCAACTCCCTCGTTGACCCTCTCCAAACGGCTTATTTCGCGAGATCGATTTCTTCCCTCGCTACTCAACTTGGATTACCCCTCTGGTTCGTGGAACTGCGACATCAAGCTACTCATGAGGAATTACCTGCTTTACCTGTATTGAGGGAAGGAGCTAGACAAGTAAGCTCATTTTCCTCCCGCGCTTCGAGCGAAATGAAAATCTGACGGTTTCGAGTGGTCTGTAGGCGATAGATTGGCTCTACCTTCACTACTGGCACCCCACAATCTCTAACATCAATCCTCTATCATCGACCTCCCCATCGTCTTCTACTTCAACCCTCCCTCCTCTCCCTCTCGAACCTTTCCTAGCTTCTCTCAACTCTTACAAATCTCTCCTCAAGTCTCTCCTAAAGGACGCCTCCCAATCCGGTCGAATCAAGAATGAACTCCTTCGAGTGTATCGGGATCTCGAACGCTGGGGCACGGAGAACGGGTTCACACAGAGTCAGGCCGCGGGTGGAAAAGTGACGAGAAAGAGTTTGAATCCGAATGGGTTAGCGGGACTTGTGGCTCAGAGGACAAGGGAAAGAGCTATGGAGACTGTTGCGGGAGTTTTGGTCGATGATTTGGGATGGTTAGTACCTCTAGCTAAAAAGTGAGTTACTCTTCGTGCTACTTCTTCCCTGTCTCTCACTCTCGACCGTTCCGTTCGATGGAACTCGGACTGATGTCCTTCGTACGCGCACAGGAAACGACCTTCGACCCGTTCCCCCGCGCTACCGAAACCTCTCATAGATCTCTACTCATCCCTCCTCGAATTCCTCGATGAAACACTTTTCTCCCTTCCCGCTTCCTCCTCCTCCTCAGAAGACGATTCCGATTCATTCCTCGATACCCTCGTATCGAAAATCGTCGATGTACTCTGTACGCCTCCGCCGGACTCCTCTCAGGAGCAGCGAGAAGGAGAAAGGGAGAAATCGGATCCGACGATTCATTTAACGCTTCAAGCGTGGGTTTTGCACCTCGTACCGCTGGAAGGGGAAGCGATGGATGTGGAGACGGTGGAGGGGATCATCAAGAGTTGTTTAGTTGCTAGTACGAATTCGTGCGTTCACTTTTCCTCTCTCTTCTCCCGTTCCGTTTGGGCCGCTGAACGAGATTCTGAGGGGTACGGTAGATCGATCGCTTTGGTCGAGGCGATCCTGAACAAGACGGATGAGACGCTACCGCAGTTGAGGGAAAAAGTCGAACCGTTATTGAAGATCGTTAGGACGAATCAACAAGAATCGGGTTCGAATTTCGTTAGTCCCTCACTCACTCTTTAGTCTCTTCCTGCCTGTTGCTGTGAGCTCGTCCCCACTGACATTAGAGGAACTGGTGACGCTTAGATGAAGGGAGTGGAGACGCCAGAACAAGCCGAACGAGTAATCGAAGAGATCTTGAAGAGGAGTTTCGAAATTGAACAAAAACTGGTTCGTCCTTTCCCCTCTTTCCTCTGCCTCCTTCTTGTCACTCACTCCTTCGGATGATCGTAGACTTCCGCCTCCTCGCCATCACTTCCCTCGAATCCGACTTCCTCGAACGAAAACGTTGCAAGCGCTTCGAAATCGACAGGATCGAGTTGGGGATTGGTACAGGGGTTCAAAGCGTGTCCGATTGGGACATTACCGCTCTCGGGAGGAGGATTCGAGGGGTTAGATCTGGTGCGATGAGGAGGGATAGGATCCGCAGGCAATCTCGTAGGAACTCGAGTTTTCGTCTTGTAAAACTACTCTTCTTCGAGCACTCATCGCATGGTTGTTAAAGAGCACGCAGAGGGATATCGCGATTCAGCGGATTGAGCTCTCGACGACGTCCAATCGAAGAAAGGATCTTGAATACTGAATAGATGGGTCGAGTTTTCTTTACATCAAAGACGATAAGCGAGGGGGAAGTAAGTGAGCACAGATAGTAACTAAAACGAGAACACGAAAGGAAGAAGGTAGAGACGAGTCCGATAGAGTCGCGAGCGAGCAGAAACCGTTCAGCGAACGAGAAAAGACCAAGATGGAAGGAAGTGTCGAAAGGGGGTTTTTTTTTTCCTTAGATTTTCGCTTTCGCTTCTTGTTCCTTCTTCTCCCCTGCTTCTTTCGACATTTGAGGTGCCGCCTCATACTGCATACCACACAAACACATCAGTTCCCATTCTCTTTCACTATCTCTCCCTCCCGCCCGCGAGAGAAGAGGAAAGAGAGATTAGGAATGACTTACCGGTTCACTCCTATCAACTCCCAACTCGATCAATTTCCCGAACACGTCGGCGAAATCTTTATAGAACCTATCGCGATCGGCAGCGTAGATTTCAACGTATTTTTTGAAACTTGGATCGGAAATTAGGGCGAGGTCGGTAGGGAGCATCATTAATTCTTCTCCTAGGTCTTCGTTCTGTTGATCTTGACAAGTCCCCATCAGGAACGAGTAATTTGGATGACGAACGTGATGGAGAGAAAGACGAATGAGAGCGTACCTTGTATTGAATAGGACCTTGCCATTCCTTCTTCTCCCATTTAAACTTGTGCAACATCTTGAAATACTGCGTCGAGAACTTCGTAGGAGTTACAGACCAAGGTCCGAACCATCCTGATCGGTCGGGATGACATCTCTACACACCCTCGCCAACCTGATCAGTTTTCGCTCGAGCTCGAGCTCAATTGCTCGAATTTCGCGCGCGGAGAGGAGGAAAAGAGGAGAGGAGAGAGGGACAGGAGAGAGAGATGGGGGGAGACTTGACTTGACTTACACCGAGGGAGTGAGCACCTGAAAGAGCAACGATTTCTTGATCGTTGAAACCCATTCGGTAAAAAATGAATCGTAAATGTTCTTCCGCTTGAGCTCCATCCGGTAACCTACCTCTTGGTGGGCACTGTTCCCCCTCACTATCTGCATCAGCTCATCGTTCTCCTGGTATTCTCGCCCAAGGAGAGGAGAGGAGAAGGGGGAAGAGAGGAAGGGAGAACTCACTTTGGAATCATCGACGAAATCGGTCCTACCCGCCTTCCAAGGTACTTTAGGTCCCCCCATTTCTTCAATCGCGACTACTCCTGCCAAAGTCCATAAATCGGCATACGTGATCCAGGGGAATTGTTCCTTGACGGGTTCGAGGAATAAGCGAGCGTGTTCCAATCCAGCACTACGAAATCGGATTATGTCGTCAGTTTGTGTGGATAAGCAGGGAGAGGGAGAGAGGGACGGACTTGGCAGGATCTCCTCCTTCACACTCGTACCTGTCGACGAACGAAACGAGGGAAGAAGAGTAAGTTTCACATGAAAGAAAGGAAAGAGAAGGGAAACGAACCTCATTCCAGCTCCGTTTGAACCTCCCGTGTTGGTCTCCTTGTCGTAGGTCCCAGACGCGTGCCAAGCAAGCCTACTCGTACGCATCCTCGTCAGTTCAGTCAGTTCGGGAAGAGAGAAGAGGAAGAAGTGGCCATTTGAGAGTGCGGAGAGGACGAAGCTCGCGCTACGCCCCTCCATCGCCTTCAATACACACACAGAATGGGGACGACTCACCGAACGAGTACGGGGCCAGCAGATCCGTCATCATAGCCCGGTTGTGGAATCACTTTCTTGATCGCTTCTCGAACTGAATCGTAATCCCCTTTGTTCGAGTTCGGGTTCGAGTTGGATTGAGGTGCTACCATCTTGCTGACCGTTGTGTGGTGTTGTTGGAGTGAAGTGAGGAGGGAGAAGAAGGGAGAGGAAGAAGGGAACGGCAAACTTAGTTCCCTTTTTGCCGGTGACTCTTCCAGCGAATCAGCGTCGACTCTTTCTCTCTCACTCAACCCAACCGATCCGACTTCAGTGTCAACGATCGACTTCGAATGAATGAAGACATATCCTCAACTACGACATTGACAATCCTCCCATGTCCTCTTTCACTCGTTCATATCCCTTTATCAAAGATCAACGACTTGTTACATCCAATCCTCGAAACTTGGTGGTATCCCCCTCCTCCTCCTCGCCCGGCCTCTGGATCAGGATCGACTACGAGGTTCTTCTCGATCAGTAGGAATCGATTCGAATTGAGTATCTTCGCTCCGACGAACGAAATCCAACGAAATTTCGGCCGATACTCTCATTCCTCCTCTTCCACTTCTTCTTCTACGGCCTCGAAAGGCAAAGGAAAAGCGATAGATGGAGGGGAAGACAGTGTGTTGATCAGTGAAGAAACTTGGATCGCACTCGAGATCTCGATAGCTGATCAAACTGGAATCGGTTCGTTTCTCTCCCTTCTCCCTTCCCTCTCTTCCCTCGCCTTCTTGCTGACGACTCTGTGCGTGAGGTGAGAGTAGAGGAAGCCGGTCGTCGAATCCATTCGCTCACTTCTCCCCTCGCAGCACTCTCAATCTCAATCCTATTCCTTTCGACTTTCTCTTCCGACTACATTCTCCTTCGTTCGAGGGATTTAGAGGTCGTTATCAGGGTACTTGAGGGGGAAGGGTTCGTCGTTAATGAAGATGATGTTGACGTTGAAGGAGGAGGATTCACAGAGGAACCAGGGGAGGAGGGAGGAGAGGACGAATTGAAGAGAAGTATAGAATCAATCATTTCGACGGGAGGAGGCGAAGGACACCAACCAAGGATGACGAGATCTTTCTCAATGTCTCTCTCTCGAAGCTCCCCATCCAGGTCTCCAAATCTTTCGAGGAGGAACTCGGAGAAGGTTTCGAAACCTACTACTACGAAATCAACGTCTCTGCCTCCTCCTTCTTCTTCCGAAACGCTACTCAACTCGACGACGACGACGAAAATGAGACCACCACCACGGATGTCGAGGTTGAGGAGGAATGAGAACCTAGTTAATGTGGGATTATCACTCGATTCGATGCATCAAGAAATTTGGCGAAAGAAACTTTTACAACCTCTCTTCTTTCCCGATTCACTCGCTGTTCCCTCTTCCTCGCCTCGCTCATCGATATCAACGACCTCGCCAGAAGAAGGACCCTCGAGAGGAGGAGAAGGAGATGGGAAAGCAGGTTACTACTTTTCCTTAGTCGAAACGTGCGACTCTGTATCCCTCACTCTGGACCTCGACATCCTTCGACGGTTATTCTCAACAGAAGATGGAGGAGGCGGGGGAAATGGAGAGGAGATGGTGTTCGTGAATGGGAGTGGCGGGTTGAGAGGCGAATGGGAGGGCGAACGCGAAGATGAGGATGAGGAGGAATCGAGTTTTTCCCAGGAAGAGAGCGAGAGTGAGGAGGCGAGTGCGATGGGGTGTCGAAGGGAAGGTTTGGGTACGAAAGAGGAGGAAGAAGGATGGGAGAACGTCATTGAGGATTTACGAATTCGAGCTAATCCGGAACCTATCAACACTCGCGATTCAGCTCACGACGATATCTCGAGCGTCTCCTCCTCAGCCTCCGGTAGAGCTCTCCTCAAGACTCTACAACTCGACCTCCTCTCGCTCGGACTCGGTACGTCTCCTCTCTCTTTCCCTCTCTCGCAGCTCTCATCCTCGCTAAGTCCTTCTCGCTTTTGGCTTGATAGACGCCTCCGGCCTAGCGCATCACTACTCTGCGCTCTTGATCGAAGGAGGAATCCAAAATTTCATGTTACAATCTACGTTCGGAAGTGCGAATCTATTGGTTTGTAGTAAGGAAGCGAAGAGGGCTCAAGAAGTGTTGTTGTCATCATTATTATCGTCAGAGTAGATTCGAACATAGTTGAAACTTCAAGAGAATAGAAAGTTCGTTGTAGCGTTTCGCGAGAAGCGATTTTGTGAGGACAAAGTTTTGGCGTGCTTCTACTTGTCTCTTACGCTTGCCGGATACCTGAACCAACAATTTCTGTACCTCAACTGCACGAGAAATGGTAGAGCTGAAAGGAGCGATTCGTGGAGTGAACGAACGAGAAAACGAAAGAAACTCGAGCCGCAACGTCGAGACTCGACTCGTAAAGATCTTTGCGTTGGTTCTAGCCATAATCCGAGAGAGCATCTCACTTCTACGTGTCTTGTTACCTCCTTTGTTACAAGCTACGTCGACGTCAAATGTCATTGTTAGCCTCTCGATCGGAATTGCTCAACAACTCGCTTTTCGCAACTCAAACTTCTCGCTCTTCCTGACTCTGAAGGTCGTTCTGTGCTCGTCTCTCTGTGCTAACCCTAACCCGCAAAGCAACGAGGTTCTCGCTCTCGACGACAGTCAGACTCCGGTTCTTGATGGAGATATGGTATATGATTGCGATAGAGAAAACAGGAAAGGATAAAGTAACGAGATGAAAGAGGGTTGGAAGTCGAACAAAGCGAAACGAGAAAACGAACGAAAGCGAATGGAGAACAAGATCTTTGAGTGAGTAAGGCTACATGTAAAGAGAACGAGAACAGGAAGACGAATATGATAAAGGGCGAACGAAGAGAAGAGAGAGAAGGGGATATCGAAAGAATCGAGAGTTTCATGGTCAAGTTATTGCCTCTTGTGTTGTTTCGCCATTCCACCGAGTTTCCTCTTCTGTTGAACCTTGTGCCACTCCAACGCGGCATTCTTTGAAGCGGCAGCACGGACCGATCGAATCGAGTCACCTTCAGATTTACGGTTTCGATGAACGGATGAAGACGAAGAGGGAGTCGGAACGGGTTTCGAAGAGACGGAATCGACGAGGACGTTCGCGAGAGGAGTGACAGCGGGGGGTTGTTGAGCGACAACGACGGAGGAAGATTCAACGGCGAGTGAAACGGAACTCGGGACAACGACGACGGGAGCGAGTCCGGTTCTTCCGGCGAAATCGGGGGCGAGAGGTTTGTTCGTCGGAGTAGCAACCGGGATCGCAGCTGGGCAAGGTCGCGAAGGATTGAGTAACAACGTACGACAGATACTGAATCGAGAGCGAACTCACAGCTGAACAAGTTCGTGTTTTGTCCAACGGCAGGAACTTCGCTCACAGGCGAATCGTCCTGAATGATCGAAGGACCCCAAACCCATCTCTTCGCGTTATCAACAGGGGAAGTTTCTCCTGCAGCAGCTACTTCTTCGGTCGAGGCGCTAGTTTGAGCGTAGGCGGAAGCGAGCGCGTCGAGTTGGGATTGAAGTTGAGCGAGGAGGGCTCCGATCGATCCAGCGAGCGCGGGTGAGGTCATTTGGGAAGCGACGGCGGAGAGAGTCGATGAGGCGGATTCGATGACTTGCGAGGCAGCTTCAGGGCCCGAGTTGGATTGAGAAACGATGGGAGTTTCGATCGAGGGAAGAGAGGAAGAAGTTGCATCGGCGAGAGGAGGGAACGAAGGAGGAGTGAGTTGAGCTGCAGGAGTAGTGAGGGCGATCGTAGCTACACATCACGCGAGAGAGTCAGTATTAATCTCGCGCCAATTTGAAAAGTCGCGAGACGACTCACTTCCGCTGCTCAACAAATTCGCGCTCTCTCCGACTTCCGGCGCACTTTCATCCCCGTCCTGAATGATCTCACCACTCCAGATGTATCTCTTCTCCTTCGCGACGGCGCTCTTCGAAGTAGCAGCCGCTTCTGCAGGTTTCTTTCGATTCGCGATGACTTGGCGAACGGCGCGAGAGGTGGTCGTTGACGAAGAGACAGCGGCAGGGGTAGTGCTCGAGACGGCGGGAGGAGTAGTGAGGCTCGAAGAAGATGGTTGAGCGACTGCTACCGAGAGGGGAGGGAGCGAGGGTGCGACGAGAGCTGCCGGAGACGGAGTATTGACGGGAATCGCTAGAAAAACGAAATGCGTGAGCAAGGAAGGGAAACCAGAAGGGAAGAGAGGACTAACTGTTCAACAAGTTCGCGTTCTCGCCAGGAGCGGGGATACCGGAAGCGACAGGCGTATCATCTTGAAGAATCTGAGTCGCCCAAACCCAACGTTTTTCTTCGTCGTATTTCTTGCCGAATGATTTCTCTGTGAGATCACGAAGGGTCACCAGTCAGTTCTAGAGCCGACAAAGTGGGCGAACGCGAGACTCACCTTTCTTGCTCGACTTCTGAACTGTCTCCGAATCTTCGATTTCTTCTTCATCATCCTCGCCGAGTTGCTCCAATTCGGCAGCTCGCAATTTCTTCTCGAGCGGAGACGTAGGAAGATCCTCCTCTTTGTTTGAGAAAGGACGACGAGGCGAGTCGGTTGAACGAAGGCGAGATTTCGAGACGGAAGAAGCGGACGAAGTCGAGTTCGAAGGTCGAATGTGATGGTGACGGGAGGGACGGTCAGTCGACTTGACGAACTTCGAGCGGGTAGTGGTCGAAGAAGCGGACTCCGACTCGACGGAAGACGAGTGAGAAAGTCGAGTTTTAGTCGAGTGAGATCGAGCGTGCGAAGAGGTCGAATTCTTTCCGTCTTCCTCCTCGAGGTCGTGAGAGTAATAGTCGGAAGGAGCTTCGTATCGCCCATTCATCGCTCGACGATCGTGCTGATGCTCCTGCTTCGTCTTCTGCATCCTTTCCAACAGAGCTTCAATCGCTCCTCCTCCTTCTTCATTCGATTTCGCATTGACGAGAGTAGCTGCAGTCGAGAGGGAAAGTGCGAGTAGAGTAGAGGTGCGCATGGTTGAAGAGCGGGGAGGTGGAGAGTGAGGTCAGAAGGGGGAAAGAAAGGTTAAACGAGAGTTGAAGCCGATTGTGGACGGCGAGACCTTGAGGAAGAAGTTGGATCGACTGGTTAGAGTACTTTTGCGTGACGCTGAGCGTAGAACTGAGCGGTAGAATCGAGGGGGAAAGGTCGAAGAGAGAGAGAGAATCGAAGCAGATGAACAAAAGGACTACAATGAGGGTTCGAGACAGAGCGACAGTACATCCCATACTCGGCAGTCACATCGATAGATTATCTTCGTTCCCTCCTTCCGAGTTGAGGACAGCGGAAGAGATAACTTCCGAAACCGGCGAATCGACGACGAGGCGAGACTCCCTTCCGGCTCTCTCTAGTTCGAGATTCGATCATACTTTGTAAGTAGTGCTTACAGGCTATTCTTTACACTTCCATCTCCGCCGGGTTCGAGAAGCTGTCAGAAGAGGGAGAGTGAGCGGATTGAATTGAGTCGATCCCCTGTCTTCTGTCGATTCATTGAAGCTGCGCCGATGATCGTGAGCAGGTACTGTAGAGCTGGTCTTCGCTACGCACAAGCGTCTGCTGGCTTCCGATGGAGTGTTGAGGTTTGGTGAAAGGAAGGGAACGAACTTGGCGATTCTCTTTCCCTCTCTCCCTCATCAACTTGCCTCATATCTTCTGCTCGGACGGCCTGCCGGAGTGCTGTAGAGTCTCCTGCTCCTGCGGGCTTCGTTCGCCTCTCCTCAAGCAGCGGTGGTCGGTCTTTACTCTCCTCCCTTTCCTCCAACCACAGCCGCCCCGTCTTTGTTCTGCTGCTTTGCTATGCTTCGTGAGCTTGTGTCTCGTCGCCGTAGTCGCTTAAGGCCCGTGCAGTCGTCCGCGGTAAGTCCGACGAGTGCTCAGTTCTTCGCTCGCTCAGGCTTTTTCTCTCTTCTTTCTCTTCACACGCCTCTACAACTCATTCTCGCACAGAAAGACGTAAGCTCCATCCTCATACCTTCTTCTCTCGCGTAGACTGACACCCCTACTCTCCACAGTCATGCGGTCTCATCATTCTCTCGATCGTTCCCCTTCGACTCCCATGCCTCCTCCTCCTCTCAAACCGTCCTCTCGTCCTTCGGCCAAGGAAGATCGTACCGTGAAAGAACGTGTCGAAATCCTCCTCGAACGACTCGACCGTACGAAAGATGTCCTCGTTCACGATTGTTCGAGGGGAGATCGATTTGGATTACTCGCGCTCGGAACGCTCGAGAGGACGTTGAAGGAATTGGTACCGGTCGTCAAGATGATCGAACAATCGAGGGATGCCGTCGTCGAGAAGGAGGAACGAGACAGCAAGAAACACCGCGACCAGGAGGAGGAGGAAAACGGAAACTTGGAACCGGTTTCCCGTTCTCGTTCTGCTTCGGTATCACGACACCGCTCGAACGATTATCAAAATTCTCTTATCGAAGATATCAGATCTCGTACGGAGAAAGATCACCCAAAGTCTCGCCGCGAATCGATCGCTTCTTCTCTACCGCGCGAATCAACCTCTCCCGCCGCCCTCGATTCCCTTCCCGATTCGCGACTCGAACCCGAACCGGAATTCTGGTATGCCGAACAAGTCACTTCTGAAGAACCACATAACCGCCCTCGATCCGGCCAAAACTCCATCTCGAAAATTAAAATCGACATGAAAAAGGCAGCCGCTGTACTAGGCTTATACGACAAGGAGGAGGAGGATTCACCTCGAGACCGTCGTCAAACTTCGTCGAGACCACCTTCGGCTGCTCCGACTTTCGAATCGAAATCCCGTCGAGCTTCGAAAGATCAAGAACGAATCCTTTCCGACGAAGACAAGGAACCCGACACTCGAGCACGAGGTTCTACTCGTAAGGATAGTCATCGTCGTCAAACTTCGGTAGCGAGCGATCAATCTTTTTCGGTACCGATTCACGATTCGTCCTCTCGATCTCGCAAGACTCAACCTATTCCTCGACAGGAGAACGACGACACCGAGAAGGAGGATCGATCGAACGCTTTCTCATACCCTCGTACCCGTTCCACGACGTCTTCTCGAGCAACGTCTCGAGCCGGAGGAAGGAGGAGCGAACAAACTACGAAAGCGCTCAAAATGGCTTCGGCACCTCCCGACGCATCCTCCGACGAAGGAACTCGAGTAAGACGCCGAACCAGGGAGAAGAAGAAGAAAGTCGTTGTCGTCAAGTTGAACGAGGACAAGATTATCGAATCGATCGCGAAACACTCGGATCAAACGACGAAATCGAAACTCTTGCAAGTCTCTGACAAGTACTACGAAATCGTCCACCCAATACTTTACGAGTCGATCACCGTCAGTAGCGTCGACCAACTCGATCGATTGTTGGAAATGCTCGAAGAGACTAAGGAGTACCGTTCGCCTGCGAAACTCGTTTCCTCCCTCGAAATCCTTCCCCTACATTCTGACGTTAAGCTCACCCACGACGCTAAAAATCTTGTCCCTCGCTTTGAACGTCTCTATTCCCTCCTTCCGAACATTGAACGATTCTCCGAAGATTTCACGACCTCGGATTACGACGTCTCGACTTTGTCGGGTTACCCTCCTATCGGCTCAAACTTCCCTCGTACTCTCGTCTCATTCATCTCAAGGCGTTCCTGGTGGGAGATCAGCGCCGTCGACGAAATCATTCAAAATCAACCTCGACTCGCTCAACCAGAATTCGGAGGTGCCGTCGTCGATCGAGAATGGACTGCCGCGGCTCTCAAACGCAACTTACTCAGTCAGGACGACACTCGCCTTTCTCCCGTCATCGAATCTCTCTCCGTCTCTCAGATCATGCACGAAGACACCCTTTCCGTTCTCCTTCTTCTCTGCGCGAACCCTCTCTTCCGCCACCTCTCCCTCTCATACCAATCCAGCGGTCCCTCCGAAGACGACACTCCCTTCTCCTCGATCCCTCTCGCACTCAAAATCGTCTCCTCCTCTCTAACGCATTTCACCCTCGTCGCTCCTTCGATGCTTTCCTCCTCCCGCGTCACTGAAGATACCTCGACTCTACTCGAAGAGATCCTCCCTCTGCTTCCGAACCTCACTCATTTGGCGTTCGAGGAGAGGATCGAGAAAGATGTCGTCGTTCCGATCGTTACGGCGAAGATTTTGACGAAAGGAGTTTTACCGAATGGATTAAAGTCTCTCACGGCGAGGAGGTTGTTCTCGATCTCGACGAAGGAGGTATTGGAGATGTTGGAGAAGGATCCGGAAGTGATTCCCGTGTTGGAGGAGTTGGATCTCGAGTGGACGAATGGAGGAGACGAGGGAAAGTCGGAGTTTGCGAACGGAGAACACTGGAACGAGAGAGAAGCTGGGAAGATCAGGAGGGTTTGTGGAGAGTATGGGATCAAGTGTAGTGTCGAGAAGGGCGATCGAGGGTTGTCGATGGCTTAAGCTCGAGGAAACGTCGAGGAGGAGGTTCGTTGCGAAACTTTTCGAACGTTTTTTTCCTTTCACTTTACTATTCTTTCTTGCACATCCGATTCATTGACTCTTCTCTACTTCGTCGCCGTCACTGAGAGTTGCAAGGAGCGAGATGGGTCTTTGAGCCCTTGCGAGAATTCGATTCAAACCTTGTCTTCACTCAACTCACTTCTCCGATCGAACTCCCGGCTTACGGCTCTACGACGTATGGATCCACCATCTATAGCGAGTAGTAGCACCGCTTCAGCTCCCGTTCCGACGCCCTCAGCAATTGCCAACTCGTCTCATCATCAACCCCTCCATTCTGCTCGACAAGACTACTCTGCCTACCTCCTAGAACCTACGAGTGAGTGCTCTAGCTGATCAGCTCTCTTACTGTGAGCTGATCTCCGAGGCAAGCTCACTAGATGTTCACCCCTCCCCTCTGAGCGGAACTCTCGATTTGATCACTCTCTTCAACCTTGACCCACTTTACAACACTTTCCTCCGTCCTTACCTACCTCCATCCGCTCTCGGCCACTCCACGAATTCGAACGGGAGCGGGAACGCGGGACCTGGTGCGGTCAACGCCGACTCTCCGATTCCTCTGAAAGGAGCCGTTTCTCTCAAGGGGAAAGAGCGAGAACGTATCCAACCGAGTCCAGTACCATCTCCTGCGTATGCCGTAGCGTCTCCAGCACCGGGAGGAGGGACAGCGGCGGGAGGAGGAGGATTCAAGATTACGTTGGGAGGAATTAAATTAACTTCTTCTTCGATTAATGCCGCTCCCAACGCTACAACAACGACGGGCAGTGGGAAAGTAAAGAAAGTTCGAATGGAGAAACAGTATTCTCATATGATTCAAGATATTCTCGGTTCGTTCTCTCTCTCTTCTTTCTCCTTTTCCTCTCTTCTGTTCTAACCTCTCTCTTTCGCTCGTCTCGTGAACAGGTCGTAATTCAATCAAGAAAGATACCTTTCTCACACACCTCGTCATGAACCCCGACCCGGTACCTTGTCCACCGCTCCATCCCCCAGATGGTCGATTACTGAGAGATGGATTGACGTTGAAACCGGGTGGATTGGCTGGGTTCGATATGGGATTGTGGGAGAATGGACCGGCAGAGGGAGAAGGTGCCGAGAAGAAAAAGGTAAGGAATCGAACGAACAGTGAGAAACGAGTGCTTCGAACGAGAAGAGCTCATCGAAGTTTTCCTCTCTTTTTTTTCGTTTTTCCCGTTCCCTTTCCGCTTTCCGCTTCGACTCACCTCGACCCTCGACTCTCACTCGACTCATCTCATCGATCCATCATCACGCACGTGTTTCGACTCGCTCTCGTTTCCGACTCGAACGCACGAATCGAATCGAAACAGAAAAAGAAACGGAAACAACAAGATGGAGGAACCGGGCAAGGCGAATCGGATCGCAAGAAACAGAAGCAATAAGACTGCCAGCTTATCGTCGATGTCTCTGTTGGTGCGCGAATGTGTCGAGACGAGAGGCGACATTGCAATTCGAAACTTTGCAAAAGCGAACAAACCTCGAGTTGAGCGAAAGAGAGGAAACGAACCATCGCAGCCATTTCTAAGCGCCGACGAAATCTCCTTCCGTTTCTCGTTTCGAGAGTTACAGTATGAGATCGAGCGAATGAGCAAAGTTCGTCTTCTGCGAAACGGGAAAGTCGCAAGCGAACGAAATCGAGCGTTTCTTGTTGTCTCTCACCTTTCGCTCGACCTCGACTCGCGGCTTTCCGACCCGGCCCGTTACTACTCGAGTCTGTACTCTCGAACTCACGCACGTGCTCTCGTCTCCGTGCTTCCCGATGCCCGATACTTCCTCCTCATCTCCCACCTCTCTGTCCGCATCCGACCGAATCTCCACCCTCCTCCTGCGCGCTCAACAGCTCCAGCGCACTCTCTCCTCAGATCCTATCCACGAGACCTGGTCCTCCCTGTGCGAGATCATCGATTCTTGGTGAGCAACTCTCGTCCCTCCCTTCTCGTGCGAGGAAGCTGATGAGTAAGGGTGATACGTGGGGGCCATAGTAGATTAGGTGAATTGACTCGACATCCGGCACTCGAGAAAGTTTATGCGGAGGAGTTTAATCCGTTGATTAGGAGCGAGTTTGGATCGGTGGAGAAATATTTGAAATCGAGGTTGAATTTCAGCCCTACGACATCGAAGACGACGGGGAATGAATGGTGGACATGTCCACTCCGCGCGAGCGACGAGAAAGCAAGAGAAGGGAGAGAAAATGGAGAGGAAATGGGAGGAGATGGATCGCAAGCACGAGTGAGGGTAAACGATTGGGGTTACAGTATCCCTTCTGACATACAGTGAGTCCTCCCTTACACCTTACTCAAACAACAAGTTCCGTTGAGAGCTGATGAGATGATGCGGGTTGAGGGGAAAAAAACAGACATTTCGTAGTTTGGGTGAATCGACCTTTGTTCCATCCCGCCCTATGTGAACCCGCTCCTCCCGACGACGAAGACAACGATGGGAACGATGGAAGCTACGAAAGGACGAAGAGGAGGAAAGAGAGGAGGAAAATGACTTGGGAATTCGTTCAAGAGAATGGATTGTCAGGATTGACCGGTATCGAACCCTCTCGAACACGATCTCGACCGCGGTCAGATGAGGCAAACGGTGCATCAACTCTCTCGCCGGACGAAGAGGAGAAGGTGAACAATACGCAGACGCTACGAGGTCCTGGAAGGGAAATCGAGAAATTTGTGAGGAATCGATGGAGAGTCGAAGAAGGGTTTCAGACGGCTTGGTCAGTCACTTTACTTCCCTATCTCCCTCTGGTCCCTCGCTTTTCAGGGACAGGAAGCCCAGTACTGATAGAAAATTTGAATGATTGATAGGTTTGCGAATCCTCCGAGATTACAATCAGTTCCCGGCTTGGCTCACTTCCACGTATTAGTTCGGACGCGACCCGACTCGAATGTCTACGCTCGTGGCGAAGGGAAAGAAGGAATGCAGCAGAGCGAGAATCTCGAGACTGAGACGGAAGTTTAGAGTGGCGAGCAAAGCTTAGATAATTTATTGTAGTTTCTCGTCAGTTTGGAATAACTTCGATACAGCAACCAAGTAGCATACGGCGCAGTGTATCTACTATCCCCGATTTTTTTAGGGTTTAGGGTTTAGGGTTTAGGGTTAGGGTTAGGGTTAGGGTTAGGGTTAGGGTTAGGGTTAGGGTTAGGGTTAGGGTTAGGGTTAGGGTTAGGGTTAGGGTTAGGG